>NW_004444211.1:1209808-1227947 GCF_000243295.1 Trichechus manatus latirostris
GGGGCAGTTCTACTCTGTCCTATAGCATTGCTATGAGTCAGAATTGACTTGATGGCAATGGGTTTATGGTAAGCTTATGTTTAGCATTGTAACAAATTGTCACACTGTCTTCCAAAGTGGCCAAACAATTTTCATTTGCAACAGCTGCAAGTGAGAGTTCTGTTGCTCCACATTTTCCCCAGCATTCAGTGTTATCAGTGTTTGGGATTTTAGCCAGTCCAGTAGGTGTGTATTAGTATCTCATTGATGTTTTAATTTCCAAATGACATGATATTGACCGTGTTTCCACATGCCTATTTGCCATCTGTATAACTTTGGTGAAGTTTCTGTTTTGATCTCTTGCCCATTTAATTTTTCTTGTTTTTAAATATAGGCATTTACATTTATAAATTACCCTCTAAGTACTCCTTTCACTGCATCTCATAAGGTTTAATATGTTGTGTTTTCATTTTCATTTATCTCAATGTATTTTCTAAATTATTTTGTGATTTATTCTTTGACCCATTGATTATTATTTAGGAGTGTACTGTTTCCTTTCCAAATATTTGTGAATTTCTCAAATTTCCTTCTGTTATTGATTTCTAATTTTATTTGTATTATAGTCACTGGGTTGCAGTATTGTTCAGTACCTTTAATCTCACAAAATTAGTGCACAAATTTGTTTGGATGTGTAATATTTTACTATATTTTCTGATAATTAAGGAAATAACACAGGGATTTTTAATAGCTGTATTTTAAAATTAGTTATAATTTTTCACACAACCCAGGGGAAAAAAAAAACTAAGTAATTAAAATTTTCACACAAATCATTAGTTCCTAATTTGTCTCTCTTAACAAAGTTGTATATCCTTTCTGGAATATTATCTTCCTTAAGACTCTACTGTTAGTAAACATGACACTTAACCCTACATAAAAATTGACCTCATTACATATATATCCCCCTGTCCTCAGATATCAGTTACTTAATATAGGATAAAAAAAAAAAACAAAAAAAGCCTCAAGAAGCTCAAACACAACAGTGCTTGATTGCCTTTGGTATTCTACTTTCTACATAATAGGCCAGGGTAGGGCTATTCACCCTTGTTTCCTTTAATATCTACTTATCATTGGTACAGTGCAGGAAGAACAACCTATGCACATTCCCTCTCTACCCAGAAGCTTTGGAAAATAAATGACTTTGATCAGACCTTTCTGTTTGCATGAGAATGGTATTCACACAAGAGTGGCTATCTCTATAAAATGGTTTTTATCTAGATTATTTGTGATAACAAAACAGAATAAAACAAACAAACAAACAGAAAACAAACCCGTTGCCATCAAGTTGATTCCAACTCATAGCGACCCTTCAGGACAGAGTAGAACTGCCCTATAGGGTTTCCAAGGAGTGTCTGGTGGATTCGAACTGCCAAACTTTTGGTTTGCAGCCAAGCACTTAACCCACTAAGCCACCAGGACTCCAGTTATGAAAAAAAACCCTGTAATTTATGGATTTATGAAGCATGAAGAATGGGTGTAATCTCATGGTCTATATAATTAGTATAAAAAAAATGCTCAAAAACAAAAATAGCTTTCCTTTTTATCTGCATGTTTCTGCATACCTAGTTCAAAAACTTGTCAATATTCCTCAAAGCCAAAAGTGCAGAAGAAAATGCTACTTTCAGAAGCTACAACAAACTCTTTTGGGATTCCTCCCAGAAGAATGTTTCATCTGTACATGATATTTTTGTGTAGCCTATGAATTATTAGTAAAGCTTTTTGGGTAAGATGTATAATTGTTGTTAATCAACTTTGATAATTCAATTTTTTTTTTAAACACAGGGTTGGATTTTACATTTTCCATTTGTCCGTGAATTAATGTGAAATCATGCATACATTCATGTATACCTGCCTTAAGGTAAACATGGAGTCTCAGTGATACTCTAAATCCTTTAGGGCAAAGAGAAAGAATAAGTTTTTTGTTAAGAGATACAGGAGTTAATGTGCATACGCAGTGATCCACATATTTAGAAAATCTTAGCACTAAATACTTGTAGATATTATTACCAGTGGCGGTGGTAGTAGTAGTAGTTAATTCATATTTGTTAATAAAAAAAGACAGATTACAGATTTCATAAATTGGCCTAGAGATAGGCCCTAGTATCATCATATTCTTCTATAACCTGTAGTGCCTCAGATGATAGCTGGTGCTGAATTAACAACTCATTCTAGAGATTATTTGTTGTTGTTAGGTGCCATCGAGTCGGTTCTGACTCATAGCAACCCTATGTACCACAGAAAGAAACACTGCCCAGTCTTGCGCCACTCTCACAATCGTTATTATGCTAGAGCTTATTGTTGGAGCCACTGTGTCAATCCATCTCGTTGAGGGTCTTCTTATTTTTCGCTGACCCTGTACTTTACCAAGCATGATGTCCTTCTCTAGGGACTGATCCCTTCTGACAACGTGTCCAAAGTATGTAAGATGTAGTCTCGCCATCCTTGCTTCTAAAGAGCATTCTGGTTGTACTTCTTCCAAGATAGATTTGTTCGTTCTTTTGGCAGTCCATGGTGTATACAATATTCTTCACTAACACCACAATTAAAAGGTGTCAATTCTTCTTTGGTCTTCCTTATTCATTGTCCAGCTTTTGCATGCATATGATGCAATTGAAAATACCATGGCTTGGGTTAGGCTTACCTTAGTTTTCAAGGTGATATCTTTGCTTTTCAACACTTTAAAGAGGTTATAGCTTATTGCTTTCTTAATCTTGTCTAAATTTGAATTTATTAAAACAGAAAAATTCAATCTGGAGACTTAAACTAATAAGTGCATTTTCATAGTTGCAAAGAAACAATTTCTGGCCAGGAGAAAGAGTATCACTTGCTAGAGATAGTCATGATAAGACAATTTTCAGAACCTGAAGTGTATCATACATTGAATAGTATGATGAATATCAGTTAGTTTCCATAGAAATTCAGAACATATTATCAGGTACTATTCTTATTTTCTCCACTTTTTCTGCTGATTTGTATTTTCCTTTGTAGAATGCAAAACTTCCCATAAACTTTTCCACTGACTGAGTGATATTTACAGGAGTAACAAAATTAATTCTGATAACAATCTGAGAGTTTGGGGGAAAAGAAAAAAATGATACATTTGTATCTAGGCTCTTAACAACTCTATTTAATAGATGACAATAACGTTTTCAAAAGTTAGCCATAAGAGAAGACAAATATCTTTCACACAGGCCATTCTTGTTTCAAATATGTTATTTTATGTACTGTGTATGTAGTTTTAAAAGTCACGTGCATAGAACTAGATATGTTCATTTTAGAATATTTTTAGTATCTCTTTAAATAATATAGCTTAACTCCAATTATGATACATTATCATCTGACATAATTGTAATAGGGGCCCTGATGGTGTAGTGGTCAAGAGCTGGGCTGTTCAATGAAAGGCTGGCAGTTCGAATCCACCAGCTTCTCCTTGGCAACCATATGGGACCATTCTACTCTATCCTATAAAGTTGCTATGAGTCGGAATCGACTCGATGGTAACAGGATTCTTTTTTAATAATTGTAATAATTTTTATACCACCCAAAATATATGTTGTTGTTATGTGCCCTCAACATATCTCTAGAGTCAGAACACAGAATGGACCTGACCCACTGACAGGTTAAAACATCAATATGTCATCATGTTTGAATTACTAACATCCTTCAACTTTTCAATTTGTTTCTCTATTAGCTTTCTTATTGAAGGTTTCTTTACTTATGATATCCACAGACATTTATAAAATGAAGCCAATGATACACAACACATATAATTTACCTAGGATAGTCACCTACAATAAATACTTATTTATTTAGGCAAGATATCATTTATATAAGTAATCTAGCCTAGAACTTTGGCATAGAGATGATGGTCAATAAAGGTCAATTGCTTCTTTCAGTTTATGATCAAGTAAGTTATATAGGTTCATAGTCTGCATATTATGCCCTGGCAATACTCTTGACCTCAGTCCACTGTAACACTAATTAATATAAGTTGATTGGAGAAAAACCACATTTTTGATTTTGTTATTAAACTTAATTATTTTCATTGTTAAGAATTAGCACAAAGCTAGTTCCTATGAGGAAGACATGTTTATGACCTAGATTTCTAATTTCTACAAGCTAGTGAACCACGCCATCATCTCTGATCCAACATCGACCAATCTCCCTCCCCTCAGCTCTCTTCTCTCTGTTGGGTTCTGTAATTTGCTGTAACACCTCATAAAACTGACAAACTGTACTTACAGTTGCATGGTTTATTAGGGAAGCAACAAGCTACAACTTGGCTTCAGAATGAACTTGGAAGTAACAAGCCACAACTCTGCATCAGCAACAGGAAGCACACAGGCAAGGTCTGGAAGAATCCACCAAAGTGAAGAGCACACCCTTCCCTTCTTCAGTGTAGGACAGACTTCTCAGCTCTCTCTAGGCTGTGCTTGCCCTCTCAATAACAGACCTCCTTTTGGCTCCCTTAGGACAGGTCTCTTCTTGGCCATGCATGCTACTGAGCACTCTCTCTCTCTCTCTAGCCTCTACCCGTCTTCACTGTTACAGCCCTTGACATGTATTACAACACTTTTAGCTCCACTGGCAATCCATCACTGAGCCCTGGTGGCACTGTGGTTAAGCTCTCTGTTGCCAACTGAAAGGTCAGTGATTCGAACCTACCAGCCACTCTGTGGGAGAAAGACATGGCAGTCTGCTTCCATAAAGATTTACATCCTTGGAAACTCTATGGGTCAGTTCTACTCTGTCCTGTAGTGTTGCCATGAATCAGAGTCTACTTGAAAGTAATGAGTTTGATTTTTTGGTTTGGCAAGTCTTCTGTACAAAGGTGCTTAGCTCTCTCTCTTTCTCTCTCTCTGCTTCTCTCTTCTAGTCTCCTTGCCTCTGACCATCTCTGTGGGGTTGGCTTCTTTATAAGTAAGTGGCTCAATCTTACTGGTTGGATTCTCAAACCACAATTTGCATAATAACTGACCAATATCCTCACTGGACTAAATTGGCCAATCTGTTTGCATAATAACTGGTATTTCCTGCAGGCAGGGAGTGGTTTTTTCTTGGGCAAAAGTAACAACCTTCTCCAAAGAACTAGGACAACTGTAACAAGGGCAACTGTAACAACTCCTCAGGGGTTAGGGGAAAAATCTCCTTATATATACATATATATACACACACACACATATATACATATATATATACACACACACACATATATATAATTTTCACAGAACCAAGGTAAGAAGCTACATAAAGGACCTCATTTCACCAAATATATCAATATGAAATATATTGAAAATATATTGTGATTTTTTTTATTAACAAATAAGTGAAAATGAAAAAAACTGCTTTTAAAATTTTTAAAAAAACATCATTTAGAGAATTTAGAAAGTAGGTATTTTCTGAAATATGCAAATAAACTTATCTTCAGGTCTACTTATTTATTTACCTGTATACTCCCTACCTAAGTAACTAAAATCTGTTTAAAATGAATATTAAAATAGTTAATAGTGTCTGTTACATACAGGGTACTATTAAAATAGTGCTTTACATTTGATTTCACTTTGTCCTTGTGGGGTAGTTACTATCAAAATCATTATTTTATGTGAAAGAAAACTGAAGCAAAGAGAGGGTAAATATCTTCCCCAAAAAGCACACCTATAAATAAGAAATAGCTAGGCTTTGAAAACAGCCTAGGGATACTCCTCCTGGAGTCTAGAGTTTAACTAATACACAATACTGCCTCTGTCTGAAAGTTGCTTTAAGTGTAATAGCAATAGCCTTTTATTGATTACTTGTTGCTCATGGCAACTCCTGCTTCCATACTGTTGACCACAATTCACTCATTCTGAGTTTCACATTCTTAAATTTGTTGTGATCCAGCATAATGAGTTGGAGTAAAGTGCTAATCAAATAAACAGATCTTTGGCAGAAAAGTAATCTTTCAGTTATAATGCACAGTTCTTTTTTTTTTTCTTTTTTGTTTATTGTTGTAGTTTAAGTGAAAGTTTACATTTGAAGTTAGTTTCTCCTATAAAAATTCATACATACATTGTTATGTGACCCTAATTACTCTCCCTATACTGTGACAGCACACTCCTCCTTTCCACTCCTGATTTCCCATGTCTATTCAACCAGCTCCTAACCCTCTCTGCCTTCTCATCTCACCTCTGGACAGAAATTGCCCATTTAGTCTCATGTATCTACTTGAGCTAAGAAGCACACTCTTCATGAGTATTATTTTATGTCCCACAGTCCAGTCCAATCTTTGCCTGAAGAATTGGCCTTGGAAATTGCTTTAGTTCTGGGTTGACAGAGAGTCGGGGGGGCCATGCTTTCCAGGGTTCCTCCAGTCTCAGTCAGACCATTAAGTTTCGTCTTTTTACCAGAATTTGAGTTCTGCACCCCGTCTTTCTCCTGCTCCATCTGGGACTCACTGTTGTGTTCTGTCAGGACGTTCATTGGTGGTAGCCAGGCACCATCTAGTTCTTCTGGTCTCAGGCTGATGGATTCTCTGGTTTATGTGATCTTTCTGTCTCTTGGGCTAATACTTCCCTTGTGTCTCTGGTGTTCTTCATTCTCCTTTACTCCAGGTGGTTGGGACCAATTGTTGCACCTTAGATGGCCGCTTGCTAGCTTTTAAGACCCCAGATGCCACTCACCAAAGTAGGATGCTAAACATTTTCTTAATAAACTTTGTTATGCCTATTGACCTAGATGTTCCCTGAAGCCATGGTCTCCTAATGAACAGTGCTTGATTAAATCACATAGTGACTAATGTAGATGGTTTCCTGTAGTATGGCAGGCTTGAGTCAAGCATCTAACATATCTTTAAAAAATGTCATTTAAATTTCCGAAGAACATTGCCGGCAGGTTATAAATGGCATCTGTACATACCTCCTGGGGTGACCTCAGTGTCATCGGTTAAGAACTATAAATTGAATGAGAATTCGAAAACAATTAAACACAATACTATTCTGTGAAAATGTAACTCAGGAAATAACAGTAATAACAATAGGAATCATGGGCCTTTTGTTTGTTCTTGTTTTTTATTTTCATCTTAACAGACAAATTAAATTTAGCCATAGAAATTTTGTCTGGGAATATTATCCACCATATATGGTCATTTTGATGAAAACTGAAAATAATAGAAAATGCATAGAACATGGCAAATAGAATATCCAATATGGTAGCTACAATGATGATGATGCTGATAAACACAAATTTATGTCTCTTTTTCTCAAGTACCTACATTGTTTTAAGTAATACACATACATCTGTAGAAAACTTTTGGAGAGAAGCATGAATTTCCTGCTAAATTATAGTTGCCTTTCCATGTTGAAAGTCATATCTTGTATTGCCTTATGACCTTTGCAATAGGAGGCAATTGTAGCTGAGTTTGCCTTTGTTTTTCTATATGCCATCAGCAATAAGTTGAACAAATGCATTCATATGAAGGGCTTTATCCAGAAACTAAACTTTAAATACTTCCTCTTCTATGTACATATAATGCCTTAAACGCATAAAGCTAATTTTTCAATGAAAAGAGGAGCTGGAAGAAAAAGGTTTCTGTCATTTCTTAAATTTCTACCAGATGCCTTTCATATGTTGACATATTCTATCATCACAACAGATTTACATTAAGATTATTCCAACTTTTAATATAAGAAAACTAAGGATTAGAAAAATTAAGTAAGTTTAATGAATCCTTGCACTTCCAATTGCTTATTGAAAATTAGTCTTCACTCTCAGTACTAAGAGGAAGTATTTGAAATCTGTTTTTTATAAAATTGTATTCTCAGAAATATTCATAGTGTCTTCTACATGTAGCAGACTGAAAATATGTATATACTGCATGAATAAATGAACCCATATAGTACAATCAAAATACAAACCCAAATTCATGCTCTTTCCAATATGCATTATGAAAGCCATAGCTTTATATGCTTGCCTTTAATCATAAAATTAAATCACATTGAGAAACATACAATAAGAGTGGATATTTCCCATTATTTTGAATCAATGGAACATTATGATGGTCCTATTCCATACACTAATTCCCCTATTCCATCTTAAATTTAATGTCACTGTCTCCAAAGTTTCTATGCCATCACACTCATTTCCTTGTTGTTATAAGTTATTAAGTTTCTAAGAAACAAACTCTGGGATTCTGACATTTTGTTTAAAAGGCTAATTGGGATGTACTCTAAGGAAAAATACTGTAAGGATTGAAGAAATCAAGATTGGAAGAGGGAGAAGTTGAATTGTGAGGTAGTTGTAATGGAAGTCTCATCTAAAAGGAGTTCTGGAGTTGGAGTGGCCTTGTAGAGTGTCTAAATTGTGAAAAAGATGTTGACCCTTCGTAATCCACCACTTACTAATCATCGCCTGCAGGCTGCCTCCAGGTACGGTGCGTGATGTTTGGAGAGGTGACTGGCTGTCTTTGAGTGAAGATAATTCCTGGAGAGAGACTTAGCTGAGAATGACATCTGGATGCTACACCAGAGTATGCACTTAACATGGATTTTTAGTGTTTTTGGTGACAAAAGGAATTGATGACCATAGTAAGTCCAGAGGAAATCATGTAAAGTCTTAGGAAATGGACAGTTATTCTTTACTGCTGGGAAGTTAGTATGAAAATGTATAGACTCTCTCAAAGAGAATGCCTCATCAACTCATCATGGGAAACAGTATCTATAGTTGCCTGGAAGCAGGTTATGCGTATGATAATCTTTCAAGATGGTGCTTAGAAGTCTGCAGGAAACCCTTTTCAACTTAACTCTAGCAGCTGACAAAATAAATAACCTCATAGGAGTGGAAGCTGGATGGTCTGCTGGTGATGATTCATCCCACTTGGCAGCAGAACACTGTCATTTGTGATTTGTCATTTGCTACAAAATCTCTAACTCCTGACTTCTTAATTAAAAATTTCAAATCCTTGTCCCTGAAGTTCCATTCAATTAGACCCCATTCTCTATCCCCACAGTCTATTAAAACTTATTATTATACTACTGATAATAATAATAGAATAATAAAAATAATATAAGTAGAACACTGAACATTACTATGTGACTGGTGATCTAACAGCTTTTCACATGTTAAAATATACTAGTTTGGGCAAAGCTAAACTGCAATAACACATGACCCAAAATTATAGTGGCACAAAGACAATGAGTTCATTCGGGTCTCATGTCTCAGTCACAATTGAATGTTCTCTGTTTGAGGAACATTTCTGGCCTTCATGGTCATTAGACTATCCAGCTTTCTTTTTAAGCCATTGCCCCACCATACCTGAGACTGTAATCATCCTCTGAATGATTAAATTTGCCACAAGGTCTCCATAGATGGAAGAGAAAGTGTGGGTGGAAATGTTACTCCTCAAGTCTTAATTCTCAGACCCAGAAATGTCACACATCACTCCTGCACAAATTGGCAGATATTACTTATTCATAGCTAACTGCAAAGGAAGCTGATACGAAAAGTCCATCTGGGCAGAAATGTATCGGGTCATAATCACATTGCAATGAGAGGAAGAAAGACTGGGTCTGGTTGGAAGGTTAGCAACTACTCCAGCTAATTTACTACTAGTTTTTCTATTCTCAGGAAACCTTGGGTGGTGCAAACGGTTAAGAGCTAGACTAATAATGGTCTTGGGGAACATCTAGCTCTATTGGCATAACATAGTTTTTGAAGAAAATATTCTACATTCTACTTTGGTGAGTAGCATCTGGGATGTTAAAAGCTTGTGAGTGGCCGTCTAAGATATTCCACTGGTCTCACCCCATCTGGAGTAAGGAATGAAGAAAACCAGAAACACATGGGAAAGATTAGTCCAAAAGACTAATGGACCACAACTACCACAGCCTCCACCAGACTGAGTCCAGTACAAATGGATGGTGCCTGGCTACCACCACCAACTGCTCTGACAAGGATCATAAAAGAGGGACCCAGACAGAGCTGGAGAAAAATGTAGACCAAAATTTTAACTCACACACACAAAAGACCAGACTTACTGGTCTGACAGAGACTGGAGATACCTCGAGAGCATGGCCCCCGGGCACCCTTATAGCTCAGTAATGAACTCACTTCTGAGGTTCACCCTTCAGCTGAAGATTAGACAGGCCCATAAAACAAAATGAAACTAAAGGGGCACACCAGCCCAGGGGTAAGAACAAGAAAGCAGGAGGGGACAGGAAACTTAGTAATGGAGAACCGAAGGTTGAAAAGGGGACAGTGTTGACATGTCAAGTTGGCAACCAATGTCACAAAACAATATGTATATTAATTGTTTAATGAGAAACTAGTTTTCTCTGTAAACCTTCATCTAACGTACAGTAAAAAATGAAATAAAAAGAGCTCGACTAATAAACAAGATTGGCAGTTGAAGTCTACCCAGAAGTGCACTGGAAGAAAGGCCTGGTGATCTACTTCTGAAAAATCAGCCATTCAAAACACTGTTGTCAAAACTCTGACACACATGGGATCTCCATGAGTTGGAAATGACTCCATGGAAACTGGTTTTTGTTTTGTTTTCTACTCTCATTGCCTTCTAGTTTTCTTCTCTTTCCCCAACCTCAAAAGAAAAATTTTCTAGTCTCTGAGGAAAATTGTGTTCCCCTCAAATTCACATTGTTACAAATACTTTTCTCTAAGTCTAGTCCTTGATGTTCTCATCAAAGGGGAAATGCCTGAGAACCAAAATCAGACTCATTTCTTCTATGCTCTATGCCCAGTCTCTTATTCTGAGTCAGTGGCCTACCTTTTGAAATGATGGTGGAGTATCAGAAGGAAGACAAAGGGCTGAAGGATAAAATATATATAAACAGTATTGCCGTTTCAAAAATATTATCCAGCTATAAAAGTCCACTTATTCCAGAGATTAGGGATACCATCCCATGAATCCATACTCTTTTTTTTTGTTTTTTTGTTTTTTTTAGAGTTTTTGGTAGGAGTTTAATCATTGCTCGGGAGAATAATTAAATGACATTTAAGGTCCCTTTCAACCTTGATACATTCATAAAACTTATTTAAATGCTAGGAAAATGTGTGTGAGATCTGGGTCTAGGAAACTGTACTTTTAAAATTTTTTTTTTTATTGTACTTTAGGTGAAGGTTTACATTAAACAGTCCGTACACATATTGTTTTATGACAGTGGTTAACTCAATCCACATTCTTAACAAATAACTTAGATATAGAGGAAAAGGGATGGGAATTCTTACCTGTAACCCTCAAACCATTTCTTTGTCACCCAAGCAAGCAAATTCAATTATCACATTATGACTCCTGCTACTTGTCCTTTTGTTAATATATCTTTGGTTACATATATGGAATCGTCTTTAATATAACAGCATATTCCTAACTCATAAACATAATTAACTTTGCAGAGGTTTGTGTTCCTCTTGTAAATTATCCTGTTAATAAGTTCTTTGATGGCAGGACATATATCATTGGTACAGGTTACAGAAGAATGATGAATTTATTACTTACAGTTGAGAGTAAAGGTCTGCCATGCAGGGCCACACAGGGAGTTGCGCCTTGAGAGCAGAGTGACAGAACAGCTTCTGTTGGGATCCAGGAGTTTTTATTACAGGAGAAATAGGGAAACATAAGGAGCCCTGGTGGCACAGTGGATAAAGTACTCAGCTGCAAACTGAAAAATTGGCTGTTCAAAACCACCAGCCATTCTGCTGGAGAAAGATGTGGCAGTCTGCTTGTGTAAAGAGTTACAGCCTTGGAAACCCTATGGGGCAGTTCTGCTCTGTACTATAGGGTCACCAGGAGTTGGATTCGACTCAAAAGCTGTGAGTTTGGTTTTGGTTTCTTTAAGGAGAGGGAACAGGCACCAGATTGAGAAGTTTAAACAATACTAGGGGCTAAAAAATGGGGATCTTGGATTAGGACCCCTCATAGAAGCTTGGGTTTGGGGGTTTTTGTATGCTGGGTTGATATTGGGAAGTAGCTGGTTTTGCAGGGTTGCTTCAGGTTAATAACAGCAAGTAACAGGTATGAGCTTGTTTGGGGCTAGGTGGGGATGTGAGTTGATTATCAAAATGGGGAACAGAAATCTTTATATGTATAGAATAGATAGATACATATATACACACACATATGTAGCTCAAAGATCAAAGGACATAAATAGGGGTCAAAGCATAACTAAATGATCATATATGTTACAGTTCCATGACTAGAAATGCATTAATATAAACATTCTTCTCAGTTCCCATAAGAGCTTGTTCCAGTGATTAAAAGTATCTGAGTTAACTTTAAATACAAGGAGAGACATCAAAGATCATCCAGCTAAGTTTCAAAGATTAGGAAGCTATTGGACAAAGTTGTTAAACAGTTTTCACAATCTCACATAGCTTTTTTATTTATCATCAGGAATGAAATCCAGGTCTATCGACCTATTCTAATATTCATTCTAGGTGCACCTCTCTGCATTTTTATTCCCTTCTTCTCTTCTTTTTCTACATAATTGTTCTTGTCACCCACTTTCTACCACTTTCTAACCCTCTGACATGTTAATTGACTTTTCAAACACTAGAATCTGGAAGTTGATGAGCATTCCATTTTCTTCTGCAATTCAGTTTGCCTTAAAAGTGACATTTCCTGAATTATGTTTTGCTCAGTCCTAGCCTCCCAGAAATGCTCTATGTAAAATAGATACCTGGAGTATTAGTTTACAAAATGTTGTGCATTATGAATTCTTTGAGATGTAAAATGTACAGTATCGTATTAAAGGTTCTACAAAATAAATTTTTTAGGATAAATACTTGTTTAATTTTGCTTAGACTACCATTTTCCTAATTTATATTTAAGATCTCTTTCCCCTTTATGCCTAAACCATTCTACTGCACTGTGAACTCTTAGGGAAAACTGGTTTGGAGTCATGTACCATTACTCTTAGATAGAAGGAAAGGCTAACCTAGAAATAGTGTTCCAAGTGGTTTAAATTTCCAGATAAATCCTGCAGTCAGAATTTAAGTTGTCTGTTAAGATTACCTATTGCTGTTGAGTTGATTCTGACTCATAAGGACCCCATAGGACAGAATATTATTGTCCCATAGGGTTTCTTTATGGTAAAATTCTTTATGGTATTCTCTGGTTTTAGCCAGGATCCATCTAACATCAGCAATGATATCCCTCCTTCAATGTCCTCTTCTGAATCTGGCTTGAATTTCTGGCAGTTCCCTATTGATGTACTGCTGTGAGTGTTTTTGAATTATCTTCATCAAAATTTCATGTTATATTAATGATATCGTTTGATAATTTCCTCATTCTGTTGGATAACCTTTCTTTAGAATGGGCACATATATGGATCTCTTCTAGCCAGTTGTCTTGAAGGACATCATGCCTGGCAGAGTACAGCAAGAAAGGGGAGGGAGGACCCTGAAAGAGATGGATTGACACAGTGGCTGCAACAATGGCCTCAAAAATAGCAACAATTGTGAGGATGGCACAGAACCAAGCAGCATTTCGTTCTCTTGTATACAGAGTCGCTATGAGGCAGAACCGACTCTACAGCACCCAGCCACAATAACAACAATTTCTATGGAAGCAGACTGCCACATCATCCTCCGGTGGAGGGGCTGATGAGTTCAAGTGTGGACCTCTGGTTAGCAGCTGAGCGCTCAAGCACTGAGCCACCAGAGCGCCTTCTGTCCAAGATATCCCGCATTAATTCTACAAACTTTTTAGAGAACACAGGATGATCGATATTAGAATTTCATATCACGTATTGTCAATGTGTTTAATGATGATTCTAAAATGTTTTGGTAGCTTAAAAGCTGGGACAGGCAAAAGAGGAGGTGAAGATGGCATAAGGAAAATGCATTTAGATTGTATCATCATATGCCTAAATTAAGGACAGCACAAAATCCTTCAGAAAGAGGACACTGCACAGAAAGGAATACTTGAATGAGGCAAAGATGACAGACAGACAGATAGATAGATAGATACTCACACAAACACACCTATGTGTGTAGTTGCCTGTTATTTACCTCATACATACATCTCTGTCTCTTTCTCTCTCTCTATCTTCAAACCAAGTATCATTTCAAGGATAAAACCAATCCAAAAAATACATTTAACTAATGTTTAATAACAAATTTTAGGTTTAAGAACTTGGTTTTGGTTGGTAGAATATAAACAGACATTTTGAATTTCGAAATATTTAATTATAAAAATAAGCTTTGAATTCAATTATATTTATATTTACTTGACATTTATTGAATATAATTTATTTACCAGACTTTGTAAAAATCTATAGATTAAAAACTGCTATGCTAAATATAGCATATCTAAACACTTTCCAGAATAAAAATTATCAAAATATTATTAAATATTTAAGACCAGTTTCATTTTTATTTATAAACTCTAGCCTGTGTTTTTTATTAATTTAAAACCAATTTATTTGGTTTATAAATTCAGAAAAATTCTATAATGTCTTTTTGATAATTTCAAGGAATTTGGAAACAAGTTCTGCTTTAAGTTCATTTCTCCTTTATTTCAATAATCTTTAGAGAAGAGGAAAGTGAGTGTGGCTGAAATTCTGAATAACATTTTCAAGTCATAAAAATATTAAAAGAGAAAACAAGGCATTTAATATATGTATATATAAAGTACATATTATATATATTTATGTATCTCTAAACTCTGTTTCAATTCTACCTATCAACTTCTTGTGTACAGTGCTGATGAATTTTGTTAGTAAAATAAATTTCTGCCTACATTTCTTACATAGCTGCTTAAATTAGAGTTTCTTTGAAAGATTTCAGGATGTAAATATTTAGTTACACTACGTCTTTAACAGAGCCCTGGTATTGAAGTGGTTAACTGCTAACTGAAGTGTCAGCAGTTCGAATCCATCAACCGTTCTCTGGAAACCCTACGGGGCAGCTTTACTCTGTCCTATAGACAGGGTCGTCATGAGTTAGAATCCACTGACTGCAGCGGGTTTGGTTTTGGGGTATGTCTTTAGTAAATAGGAGCCGTGGTCTCATAGCGGTTAACAGCTTTGCTGCTAACCAAAAAGTTGGCAGCTTGAATCCACTAGCAGCTCCTTGGAAATTCTATGGGGCAGTTCCACTCTGTCCAATAGGGTCACTATGGCTATGAGTCGGAATCAACTGAACGGCAACGGGTTTTATTTTATTTTTTAATAGCTAGTGATAGCCTCTGGAGGAAGTGAAGAACTGTGAGGCTTGAGGTTAGTTCTTATAAATTCTAATCCAACAATAGACATGCAGCCTAGGGCATTCTTGAGATAATTACTCTCAGAGAACATGATAAAACATAGACTCAGAGAACAGAAGATCTGCAGAAAGGAGATACACAACTCTATAGAAAATTATTAGTATAAGTAATTTATGTAGGAAAACACTAATAAATCATTTGTATTTAAATTTGGGAAAAAAAAATCCCACATCCTAATCTTATGTTAGACCTATAAGAAAACAAAAGGTTTCCATTTCTTATTCATTGTTGAGAAAGATCATCCTGACACTCAAGCTGGCATCTTTTAAAATTCCAACTATTCTTAGATTCAAAGCTGTATTGTCATGACTGGCTACCCAGATGAACATGAGCCTTTCTTTTCTGCTCTAAAATGCAAGTCTCACTCTGCTGTGTGCATCATTCACTATGGAACCAACATTTATTTACTGTTATTTGAGTATTTGAGAAATTTATATTATTTATATTTTCAGCTTCTTCTTTGCTCAAAGAAAAATCATTTTTTGTCTCTTGAGTTTTTTTTTCCACGTAAGTCACCTGACCATATGTATTTTCTTTGTACACCTAAATCTTGAAATATACACATTAGGATTACTCAGCAAACAGCTATGTATATTTTAGAGAGACATCAACAAACCAAAACATAAAATAACTTGTATGTAAATATAATTTCTTTTAAAATTTAGTATATTTAAATATGCATGGGCTGATAATATTGTTGAACAGTTCATGGTGATATCTGAATAAGTCAGGCTCTGGAAGTTCAGTTTTTACATCTTCAAATTGGGAATATTTTAATATGATTTAATATTTTCCTCAAGGCAGCTTCTGTCACTTTACCTGTTCGTGTTAAAAAGAGCATTTGAAACAACAACTGTTGCTACAGTCTGTGCTCAAGATTTCACCCACATATATCTTTATTTTCCCCTTGAGCATCTATCATATAAATAATATCTGAAATTTTAAAAAAAAGATTAAACAGAACAATTAATATTGAGATTTTGTGGTTTGTATTTTGAAACTTTGTTATTTATATATAAATCAAATAGAATTAATATTTTTCAGCCTTCAAATCTAGTTAAGGCTGAGAAACTATGAAGTTAGTGATTATTTTCTTCTATGCATTTCTAGATAAAAGTTGCTCTCTGGAGTTTATTTTGCATATTTACTATATCTTTTAAGGAATTTGGGCTGATATTTGTTCCTTTGTATGATCAATAGCTTTGAGGGCTAAAGAGTTTGCTGGAATCTTGATATGTCTACTTCAAATAGGATAAACGCATTAATGGAAGATAGTTATATTATCTATGTTACGGTATTTTATTTTTTTTGCTTTTTTTTTTTTTGTAATTAAATGAGGTTTACATTTCAAGTTAGTCTCCCATACAGATTTTTTTTTAACACACATCGTTATGAGACCCCAACCGCTCACCCCAATCTGCGACAGCACACTCCTCCCCTCCGCCCCTGATTCCCCATGAACATTCAACCAAACTCTCTCTGCCTTCGCCTCTCACCTCTGGACAGAAGCCGCCCCTTTGGTCTCTTATATCTACTTTTCTAAGAAGCACAGTCTTCACAAGTATCACTTTATGTCCCACAGTCCAGTCCAATCCCTGTTTGAAGAGTTGGCCTCAGAAATTGTTTCAGTTCTGGGGTGATGGAGAGACCAGGGGCCGTGCTTTCCGGGGCACCTCTAGTCTCGGTCAGTCCATTAAGTCTAGTCTTCTTACTAGAATTTGAGTTCTGCATCCCATCGTTCTACTGCTCCATCAGGGACCCTCTGTTGTGATCCCGATCAGAACAGTCAGTGGTGGTAGCCGGGCACCATCTAGTTCTTCTGGTCTCAGGCTGATGAAGTCTCTGGTTTATGTGGCCCATTCTGTCTCTTGGGCCAATACTTTCCTTGTGTCTTTGGTGTTCTTCGTTCTCCTTTACTCCAAGTGGTTGGGACCGATTGATACATCTTAGATGGCCACTTGCAAGCTTGTAAGACCCCAGAAGCCACTCACCAAAGGAGGATACAGAACACTTTCTTAATAAGGTTTTTTATCCCAATTGACACAGATGTCCCCTGAAAGCATGGTCCCCAGACCCCGCACCCCTGCTACTCTGTCTCTCAAAGTATTTGATTGTACTCAGGAAACTTTTTACATTTTGTTTGGTCCAGTTGTGCTGGCTTCCCCTGTAGGGTGTGCTGTCCTTCCCTTCACCTAAGATCATTCTTATCTATTATCTAGTTAGTGAATAACACTCACCCTCCCTCCCCAATCCCATAACCATCAAAGAATGTTTTCTTCTGTGTTTAAACCTTTTCTTGAGTTCTTATAATAGTGGTCTTATACAGTATTTGTCCTTCTGTGCCTGACTAAACTCACTCAGCATAATAAGTTCTAGCTTCCACCAAGTTATATGATGTTTCACAGCTTCATCATTGTTCTTTACCGTTGCATAATATTCCAGTGTGTGGATATACCACAGTTTGTTTGTCCATTCATCCATGGATGGGCATTTAGGTTGCTTCCATCCTTTGGCTATTGTGAACAGTGCTGTGATGAACATGGGTGTGCATATATCTATTTGTATGATGGCTCTTGTTTCTCTAGGGTATATTCCAAGCAGCAGGATAGCTGGATCATATGGTACTTCTATTTCTAGCTTTTTAAGGAAGCGCCAAATCAATTTCTAAACTGGTTGCACCATTTTACATTCCCACCAACAGTGTATAAGTGTTCCAGTCTCTCCACAACCTCTCCAGCATTTGTTATTTTGTGTTTTATGGATTAATGCTAGCCTTGTTGGGGTGAGATGATATCTCATTGTAGTTTTGATCTGCATTTCTCTGATGGCTAATGATCGTGAGCATTTCTT
>NW_004444211.1:1228999-1294549 GCF_000243295.1 Trichechus manatus latirostris
ATCAGGGACGTTTTCTGCCAATAAATCTTCAAAAATTTTCTGTTTATTTTCTGTTATCCCCCCCGTTCTGGTACTCCAATCACTCGTAGGTTATTTCTCTTGATAGAGTCCCACATGACTCTTAGAGTTTCTTCATTCTTTTTAATTCTTTTATCTGATTTTTCCTCAAATAAGTTGGTGTCAAAAGCATTATCTTCAGTGTCACTAATTCTAACTTCTACTGCCTCAGTTCTGCTCCTATGACTTTCCATTGAGTTGTCTGAAATGTTATTGTTAATCTTCTGGATTTCTGATTGCTGTCTCTCTATGGATTCTTGCAGCCTATTAAATTTGGCATTATGTTCTTGAATAACTTTTTTAAGTTCCACTACTACTGTCTCTGTATGTTGCCTGGCTGTTTCTGCGTTCTGTTGAATTTCCTTTCTTATTTCTGGAAGAGTTCTGTATATTAATCTTTTGTATTCTGTCTCTGGTAATTCCAAGAAGTTCTCTTCCTCCAGAGAATTTATTGATTCTTTATTTTGGGAGCTTGCTGAAGCCATCATGGACTTCCTCTTTACATGACTTGATATTGACTGTTGTCTCCAAGCCATCAATAATTTATTATAATTTTATTTTGTGTTTTCTTATTGAGACCTAAGTTTTTATTTTGTTTTGTTTTGATATGCCCAAATAGGCTGCTCGTGTGCGCTAGTTTGATTTTTGACACCTTTTGATCTCTAATGTCCTGTCACCAGGTTGTTAGTTCTGTAACTAAATATGTGCAAACCAGAGTTCATTAAAATTTCCTATATGGGATCACCTCAGGTGTGCAGGGAATTGGTCACCAAGTGTGTGATGCAGGCTCTCACCCCCAGTCCTAGAGAGGCACGGGTGATAGGTGGAGGCACTGGACTCTAGCTGTGGTAGGGGATCACGCGCTGAGCCAGGCAGAGGGCTGACAGCTGCCCCTGAGATTCTGAAAGAAAATCATGTCCCTATTCTCTAGGGTGAATAGGTAGGTGAGTTTTGCAGCTGGGCTAAGAGCACCCCACTATGTTGGCTGCAAAGATTCGAGGGTACCACTTTTTTTTGAACTCCTGTAGCAGGTGACTAGGCACTTTTGGAGCTACCACCAGTCCTCAAGACCCTCCTGCAGATCGATAAAATTGTCTACTTGAGGTTAGGCCTGTTCCAAGGATCACAAATCTGCCCGTTCACAGCTGAAGCGGTTGAAGTTAAACTTCAGATGTTTGCCCTGTTGTACTGTGGTAGTGAGGGCTAATGCTGTTGAGATGGGTCCCCACAGGTCTATACAGGCTAGTATGGCACTCAGAGTCTGCAGACCCCTGATTTCTATGGCCAGCAAAGGAGCTGTGCCAACCCTGTGTTCCTGGCCTAGGGGAGCCAGCAGCTTATTTGTTCCCTCTCCAAGGCCAGGAGAATGGGTCAGGGTGCCTTTTAGGATCTACTTTTGGTGCAGTGGACTTCTGGTGCAGAACTGGGAGGGAGGAGGTAAAAGGAAGAGAGGTTTTTCCCAAATCCCTTGCAGAGCACAGAGGGAGGAGATAAAAGGGAGAAAGGTTTTTCCCAAATCTGGTGCAGAGCGCAGAGGTAGGAGGTAAAAGGGAGAGAGGTTTTTCCCAAATGGGCCTTTTTTTTTTAAATTGCCGCAAAAGGGTGCGCGCATGTACTTATCCTACCCTCTTGGGAGTTGCTCTTCACTGATTCGGAGTGTCCAAGCAGAATCTCTGCTGCCAAGTCTCTCTCAATGTGGAAAGTGTTTCTCGAGCGTGTGCACAGCACAGCTGTTTGCCTGCTTCACCATGACCCGGTGTGGCTGTGTCTCTGAAGCATCACCACCGCTGCTGTAGCGCTCCTCAACTCTTCCAAACGGTCTTCCTCTCTGGTATGACTCAGATGGATTTCTTAACCTTGCCTTGTTCAGGGCTGCCAGATGTTCACATAGAATCAAATCACTTGTTTTTCCAGGTCTTTGTTGTAAGAGGGATACAGGAAACATGTAACTAGTCCACATGTTGACCACGCCTCCTCTATGTTACAGTATTTTAAATGAAAATATTAGTAAGTGATATAACCCTGACAAATTGGGAGAAAAGTGTTGAGCAGTACTCAAATTCATATAAAGAGACCACACTTAGTGATCTAACTGAGCCTGGAGGAGCCCTCAAAGCCAGGGCTCCTGGATGCTCTGTTAACCCAGAACTAAAACCATTCCAGAAGCCCACTCTTCAGACAAAGATTAGACTGGACTATCAAACATAAAATAATACTCATGAAGAGTGTGCTTCTTAGTTCAATCACATGAGAACAAAAAGGCAGCTCCTGCCTGGAGGCAGGATGAGAAGGCAGGAAGGGACAGGAGCTGGTTGGATGGACATGGGAAACCCAGGGTGGAAAGGGGGTGTGTTCTGTTACATCACAGGGATTGTAACTAGTGTCACATAACAATATGTGTATAAATTTTTGTATGAGAAATTAACTTAAACTGTAAACTTTCACCTAAAGCACGATAAAAAAAAGAGAGATTATGGAAAGGGAAGGAAAAAAAATGCAAATTCTTAGATTCCAGACCTAGAGGGTCAGATTCAGAAGGTTTGGGGTGAGACCCAGGAACCTGCATTCTAGCAGGCTCCTGGTTGTCCAGAAGCACATATTTGATCCTAACCCTGGAGAGCACAGCCCTGCATCCTGCACAATGTTTGACACAAAATGGTTGGAGAATTTTGTTGTTTCTAGCTTTGTGACCTTGAGTAGGTCACTTTATTGTCTCAAAGTCTCCCTTTGTGTATTGTAATTCCTCCAAAAAAAAAAAAAAGTGATATAAAAAGTAATGATTGGAGTTAGTCATTCCTAATCATTCCTTTTGCAATTTGCTCATTTTCTCCCCAAAGACTTCATGTTTTTAAATATTGTGTCTATCAGGCTGGGATTTACTCAAAATAGTTAACTTTTCTTTTTTATAATATTGCTGTTACCCTGAAGCAATGTAATTTCAGAGCAAAGTAAAATATGTTAACTTTTAGCTAGCTTATATAATGTCATTTTAACTAAACATATAATTTCTATTAAAGGTCAATGAAATATTCAATGCAGTTAATAGATGTTTTCTATTATATTTGAAGATTCTAGGGACTGTGTGAATACAAATTTGGATATCACTGTAGCCTTCATAGGAATTTCTTGTTTGTTTTATTTCGCTTTGTTTGAATATATGTTGTTAGTTGCTATTTTCAAAAGCTGTGTTTAACATCTCCTTGAAATATATATGCCTTTGCAACCTTAACTTTATCTCAAATAAATCAAAAATTTTGTCTATTGCTAATTTGAGAGGGAGATAGCAAAAAAAGATTCAAAACTGAGTACATGCAAATGAAATAGATTTCTTTTTCCCAGGAATTATGTAAATAATATATTCACCCTAATTAGCAAACCAGATATTTCTAAGAATGAGTGTTAGTGATATTAATAAATGCTTGCGGATGCTTAGACCACTCAAGAACCATTTAGTGCACTATAATACTAATCTTAAATGAGTGTAGTCTCCTAAATGGGTCGATGCACCTTCTTAAACATTTAACTATTATCAGTGATATAGATATAGGTACAAGCGAAGTAGTTTCCAGACCACTCGTCGGTAAGTTTGTCATACTGTGGTGGCTTGTGTGTCGTTGTGATGAAAGAACTATGCCACCGGTATTTCAAATGCCAGGTGGGTCACCCATGCCAGACAGGTTTCAGTGGAGTTTCCAGACTAACACAATTCTTTTAGAAGTAGATCACCAAGTTCTTCTTCCTGAAAAAGAATTGATGCCTTTGAATTATGGTGTCGAGGAAGAATATTGAATATACCATGGACTGCCAGAAGAAGGAACAATTCTGTCTTGGAAGTAGTACAGCCAGAATGGTCCTTAGATGCAAGGATGGCGATACTTCTTCTCACAGACTTTGGACATGTTATCAGGAGGGACTAGTCCCTGGAGGAGAACATCATGCTTGGTAAAATGAAGGGTCAGAGAAAAAGAGGAAGACCTTCAATAAGATGGACTGACAAAGTGGCTGCAACAACGGGCTAAAGCATAACAACTATTGTGAGGATGGTGCAGGACCAGGCAGTGTTTCGTTCTGTTGTACATAGGGTCACTATGACTCAAAATGGACTGCAGGGCGCCTAACAACTGTTTCCTGCTATGATTTTAAGACTTCAAATACTCCTGTTTTGGAGTGCTTTTCTTTATTATTCTAAAGATATAGTTTCTAATCTAAATATCTTTGTAACAGCTAACTTATTGAAAACCACTGACTAGGTGTAAATAATGTATCACATGGATCCAAGACCATTGAGACGAAATGGAGAAGGAGGAGGTGAGAAAGAGCCTGAGAGGACTGAATGAATGAAGGACAGAACAAAAGAGACCCATGAAAGGAAGAACATAATTTTGAAAGGAGTTGAATTCACTAAAGATATATTATGCCAATTTTTAAATTTTACTCTTTATAGATGAAATAATGATAATTAAAATTTAGAGAAACAGTAAACATAACAAAAATCATTCAGTGAACTGATAAAGTTTGTAATCTTTTTACTACTATTGTTGTGACTTTTTTAGTACTGGTTATATGCAAATTGTGCCCTGGTGGCGCAGTGTTTAAGAGCTAGGCTGGTAACCAAAAGGTCGGTAGTTCGAATCCACCAGTTACTCTTTGGAAACCTTATGGGACACTTCTACCCTGTCCTATAGGGTAGCTATGAGTCAGAATCGACTTGACGGCAACAGGTTTGGTTTATGGCTTTATATGAAAAATACTATGCTTTATGTATTGAATAAATCATGTAATGAAATCCTTAAGTCAGTCCTGGCTTCTTGGTCATACTGCTATTTTTACTTTATAACTAAACATAATGACACTTAGGTTTGTCAGAAAATGTGTGCTAGATTATTATTTATTAAATAGCATAGCAGGAATTTGTATTCAGGTACGATTAATCTCAAAGTTCATACTACTATACAAATATACACCTTTTAAAGGTAGTTCTTATAGGGAATTTGTTGTTGTTGTTAGATGCAATTGAGTCAGTTCTGACTCATAGTGATCTTATGTACAACAGAACAAAACACTGCCTGGTCCTGCACCATACTCACAATCATTGTTAATTCTGAACACATTGTTGCAGCCACTGTGACAATCCATCTCTTTGAGGGTCTTCCTCTTTTTCGCTGACCATCTGATTTACCAAGCATGGTGTCCTTCTCCAGGGACTTGTCCCTTCTGATAACATGTCATAAGTATGTGAGTATGCTTCTAGTGAGTATTCATGATAAACAGAGAAAAGATTGAAATTGTCAAGGATTTCATTTTACTTGGATTCACAATCAACACTCATGGAAACAGCAGTCAAGAAATCAAGTGATGCACTGCACCGGGCAAATCTGCTGCAAAAGACCTCACTGGAGTGTTAAAAAGCAAAGATGTCACCTTGAAGACTAAGGTGTGCCAGACCCAAGGCATAGTGTTTTCAATTGCCTCATATGCATGGGAAAGCTGGACAAGAATAAGGAAAACCAAAGCAGAACTTATGCCTTTGAATTATGCTGTTGATGAAGAATATTGAATATACCATGAACTGCCAAAAGAACGAACAAATCTATCTTGGAAGAAATACAGCCAGAATGATCCTTGGAAGCAAGGATGGTAAGACTACGTCTCACATACTTTAGACATGTTATTAGGAGTGACCAATCCCTGCAGAAGACATCAAGCTTGGTAAAGTAGAGGGTGAGCAAAAAAGACGAAGACCCTCAATGAGATGGATTGACACGGTGGCTGTAACAATGAGCTCAAGCATAACAACAATTGTGATGATGGCTCAGGACCCAGCAGTGTTTCATTCTATTGTACATGGGGTTACTATGTGTTGGAACTGAGTCAATGGCACCTGACAACAACAACAATGAGCATTCTGGCTGTACTTCTTCTAAGAAAGATTTGTTCCTTCTTTTGGCAGTCCACGTTATATTCAATAATCTTCGTCAACACCATATTCAAAGACGTCAATTCTTCAGTCTTCCTTATTCATTGCCCAGCTTCCCCAAGCATATGAGGCAATTTGAAAATTCTATGGCTTGGGTCAGCACACTTTAGTGCTTAAAGTGACATCTTTGATCTTTAACACTTTCTAGAGGTAATTTGCAGCAGAATTGCCCAATGCAATGTGTCTTTTGATTTCTTGACTGCTGCTTCCATGGGTGTTGATTGTGGGTCCAAGTAAAATCAAATTTTTGACAACTTCAATATTTTCTCCATTTATCATGATATTGCTTATTGGTCCAGTTGTGAGGATTTTTGTTTTCTTTATGTTGAGGTGTAATCTATACTGAAGGCTGTAGTCTTTGATCTTCATCAGTAAATGCTTCAAGTCCTCTTCACTTTCAGCAAGCAGGGTTGTGTTATCTGTGTATTGCAGGTTGTTAATGAATTTCCCTCCAATCCTAATACTGCATTCTTATTCATGTAGTCCTGCTTCTCTAATTATTTGCCCAGCATACGGATTGAGTAAGTATGGTGAAATGATACTACCTTGATGTAAACCTTTACTGTGTGCATCATAGAGAAATTTGAAAAATTTATAAATGGACAATATAAAGCATCTATGTTTCATTGAATAATAAAAGTAAGGAGTGGATAGTCACTAAAAATTTTTCTGGGGAACATGGTGTATCATCAGGTTATTCATTAGTGTCAGTCATAAGGAGCTCTGGTTGAACAATGATTAAATGCTGGGATGCTAACTGAAAGGTCACTGCTTGGAACCCACCACCAGCTCACTTGGTGATCTGCTCCCATAAAGATCACAGCCTAGGTAATCCTATGGGGCAGTTCTACTCTGTCCTACAGGGGGTCACTATGAGTCAAAATAGACTAGATGGTACATAACAACAACAACATCAACGACATTGTCAATCTCTGGGTAGCAGTGGTGGTCCAGTGGTAGAATTCTCACCTTCTGTGAGGAAGACCTGGGTTCAATTCCTACCAATGCACTTCAAGTCTTGCCACCACCTGTCTGTGAGTGGCGACTTCCATGTTGCTATGATGCTGAACAGGTTTCAGCAGAGCTTCCAGACTAAGACTAACTAGGAAGAAAGACCTGATGAGCTACTTCTGAAAATCAGCACAGGAAAACTCCATGGATCACAACAGTTCTAACCTGTTGTGCATGTGGTCACCAGGAGTCAGAAGAGGCCTACTAGAAGTCGGCTAACAACATGCTTAAGAGTCAAACATCCATAGTGCTGCCGGCGTCCCTGGGATGGAGCTCTACTTATTTCCTGGTCTTTTACTTGTCTGAAGAGGTAGGAACTGTGTTCTAGAATGGAAATCCAAGCCCTGATACCAGCAGTCATGCTTTTCTTTAAAACATTCAAAAAGAAAAAAAAAAAATATATAAAATTTCTAAACTGAAAAATGAGTGTAAATATAAACATTCAGGAAAAATAAAATAAAACGATGCAATACATATTACCAGATTATTGTCAGGTAAAAGTTGGAGTCTTGAAATCCTTTCCTAACTGAGAAGAATTCTTTCCTTTATCATACATTTCTGCATGTGCCCTGAAGTGGCAATTAGGAAGCTACAATCTCTTCCTCAAAAGGAAGATGTGATTGCACTGAAACAGCTCAGTATCAAAAGAGTAAGCTGAGTAGAGCAGTAGAACTTGGATTTGTCTTTGTCCCCATCCTCCATGAGGGACTAGTCATTTATTTTATCACCTGCCTTAGTTGGGGTTTTGCTCGGACACAGACTCTGAGACTGAATTTTGCATGCAGGAAATTTTTCAGGAAGTGATTTTAGAGACAGCATTTGTAAGCAGGAAGGAAACATGACTGTTGCAGAGAAAGAAGTTGAACTGAAGCTAGTTTGGCCCTTCAAAGATGTCCAAAACTGAGACATGGAGGTTGGGCCTTTGAGACCCTGAATGGAAGGATTATTAGATGTTGGCCACAGTGAGGGGTGGGAGAGAGTTAATCTTGATTAAGGCAGCTTCCTCACACTAAGGTCCATTTTTAGGGACGGTCTATGCTGTGACTTATAAGCAGGCAACACTGCAACAGCTGAAGAAACACACCAAAGCAGCATCCATTACATAGTGGAACCATGAGATGTGTGAGTGTGTGTGTGTGTGTGTATCTGTATGTGTGTGTATGTATGCATATGTGAGAGTGTGTGTGTGTTTTAGAGCGGGTCATACAAACATCTCATCATCCACTATCAAGATCCTGTCAATTATACAAATTTTTATTTTATTTTTTCTCATGTTCAAGTTGATTCAGGCTAAGAAGATGACACACTTAAAATAATGAAGTTATTTACAATGCATGTGGCTGGCTACCCAAGAAACATTGAAAAATCAGACCTGAGTTTGTACCAATGTAAGCCTGTACTTCCAAATACATGAGGTTTGTGGATTATTTGAAATCATATGTCCCTTGACTGTATCTGCAGTTTTAATTTCCCCAAGGGGAATTCTTCCAAATCCTCCTTAAAGTTCAGGTTGTGCAAAGTGTGCTAGCTGCCCCGAGGCATAGGGTGAAAGAGGTGAGCAGCACATTAAAATGTCTATGGTAGTCAGTTTCACTGCTTATCAGTTCTCTCCTAGAAGGCAGGCAGAAAACAACAGTTGCTGAGACTTAGCAGTTAAACTGAGGAATCAGCCATATCCTGATGTAGTGTAAATTACATTCTGGGATTTGGGTAGATAAGCTAATTAATGAATGTCTTGAAGCACCTACGTTACTTTCCTGCCCCAAGGCTTTGCACATCTTCAATATACCTTCTCAGTAATGCCTCTGAAATCAGTTTTATTCCAATGGCATAAACATTGTATCTATCATTGGATCCACACCAAAGGTAAATTTTTTAAAGTCTTATCCATAATGTATGGTATCAATAAAATCACAAAGTCCAAAGTAGTTAACTATCATTCTCATTTCAGCAAGTTGGAATATTCCATCCATAAATGTATAACAAACGTATGAACTAAACTTCTTTAGAGTCACCATACATCACTCTGCCGTGTTGTTTGTCTGTAACATCCCTGTCATCAGTAATAAGCAGAATATCTCCCACAGAAGAGACATATAAAAATTGTTGATGACATAATATTGGATTAAAAATTTGTACAGAATATGAAACGGATCATCCAATTAGCCTGTTGTACAAAATGCAATGTTTTTCTGCCCAGGAAATGAAAGAAGATGCTTAGCTCTACTTCTTTGTTAATGAGGAGTAAGTAAACATTTTTAAAATGCTAAATGCTTTAAATCTTTATATGGACTCATAAAAAAGAACTTTTTAGCCACTTTGTATATTGCCACACTTTAAAACCTGACAGTACAGAGATCTCATTGAGCCCTGCATTGAGGGATTTGTTAGGCCCCACAACAGCACTCACTGCTACTGTTTGCATTTAATTCTCTTGAAGAAAGTGTTTGTGACAGCTTAGGGGCTTCCTTGCCAGTAAATCAATTCCAAAAGGTTGACATTGCAGTGACATGGAAACAACAAGAACTTCAGAGAAAGTGGTCATAGACAGTGGCAACCTGAAATTGTAAACCATGCAAATGGATCAGCAGGAATACAGGAATTCCACAGGGAAGACTGAAAGAAAGACATATGTTAACAAAAGCCTACCTTATGCGGACCAATTGTGATGGTCAAAGACAGAATGTTGCAGGGGACACAAAATCAAAAGATGACCTTGTCAGCATATATATTTGTATTTTCAGAGGTTTTGAGTTAAAACAATGTTTTAGTATTATTTTATATTTGAGAAATATCTTAAAATCAAAAGTATAAACATTAAACAGAGTATTACATAATAAAATAGTAATGCTGTCTTATCAGGTGAACTAAAATGGAAACCTAAAAATTTTGACAACAAATAAGTAAACATAAAACAAAATATAAAATAAAGGGGCTCCATATAATTATAATACCACACTACAATTCCCAATATGGTCAACCATATATATCAATGACTTTAATAAAAATAGTAAGTTCGTTACTTCAAAATAAAACCATTTTCTCCAGAATGGGTCAAATATTACTTATAAATTTATCATTTTTCTTAGACAGATATGAGTCTTTTGGCATATTTTCTTAAGGAAAAATATCAAATATTTTGAAAATACCCCTATTTTTAGGTACCGCCTGCTATTTCAGTATTGATATGTTATATATTTAGATAAAAAGCACTTTAGGTTCTTTATTTAGTGGCAAATATCCCAAGAAAAATAAACAGATAAACTGCTTTCTATATGTGTTAAAATATCTAGTTAGCTGGTGTTTTATAGAATAATCACCTGGATATTTTCAGAATTTTTCAATGGAGATATATATATATATATATATATAATATATATAATATATATATTTATGCAGATACTGTCTTAATATGTTTATCCATCCCCACTGCCATCATGTCAGTTCCAGCTCATACTGACCCCATAGCATTTCCAAGGCTGTAAATCTGCAGAAGCAGACTGCCACATCTTTCTCCCTCAGAGCCATTGACCATTTCCAGCTGACAACCTTTCGATGGACCAGTAAATCGCTTTAACCACTGTGCCATCAAGGCTCCTTGTCTTAATATGTTAATATTATGTAATACTTTAAATAATTCATAGGTTGAAAGGAAATAAAATATACAAACATACATACACACATATATTCTTGAGAATTTGACTTCCCAGACTATTATTTTTTACAGGAAAAAAAAGGGGCGGGAGAATTTACGATCTCTTAATCTTTAGAGTATGAATGTAGCATATATATTCAATTCTAAAAGAGCAAGAGAGTATTTGTGTGTGTGTGTGTGTATACGTATATTCTATTAATTATGCCATTTCAATAATTTATCACCTACTATCTTGTAGAGAAAAGTAACATTTGTCATATGCTGGGGTGAGCTACTGACAAAGGCTTCAATTATGCAGAAAGCTGTTTTCAAATTTCCATTAGGAAAAAAAAAGACACCATTTACATGATAAATTAGCTCTAGACAAGAATCTTAGCTGACTACTCAAGTGCTTGATTCTGTTATCACTGATTGGTCCTTCAATCTTCAGCAGAATGAAAATGAAGGACTTACAACTAATTGTGCCAGGAAAACAGAGCTGATTTCCTTATGCTGCCAAAAAAAAAAAAAAAAAAAGATTATAAGCCATTAAACTTGAGAGCGAATAATATCATGTGCAATAACAAAGTGTTATTGATGGCTTTATTGTCCTACAAAGTGCGTTGATTGCTATTCTTAAGTAAATTTGTTTCTAAAAGTTGTACAGATTTTCCCTAAAGAAGAACAATGAAAAATATAGGTTTCCCTTAATAAAGAAGCTTAAAATTTTCTGCAGGAACTTTTTCTTTTAAGTTTTCATTTTAATTTGGAAATCAGAAGCCTTTCTCAATAGGATAAATTAATAATATTATACAGTACTTGCATAAATTTTAACCACCCACATGAAGACATGTATTCAAACTTTTAACTAAGAATTACTTTCCTCCAATTTGTTAAGCCAAATTAATAATCAGTGAGATGAAAATTAAAACCACAATGTGGTACCATTTTATATCCATCAGGTTAGAAAAAATAAAAAAATAAATTATGTAATTTCAATGTGTTGGGAGTGATATGGGACATTAGAAATTCTCATCTATTGCTGGTAGGAGTTAAATTATGGCAATCATTGTGGAAAACACTTTTGCATTTACTAGCAAAGATGAACATGCCTTATCTGTAATTATCCCCCTAGGAACATACCCTAAGGAAGTTCTTGAGTATACAAAGAGAGGAACTTTCAAAGATAATTGTAATGGCTTTCTTTTTTAAAGTAAGCTGTGGCTTTTTTGTTTGTATTTCCTTGAAACTGGTAATATAATTTTCATATACATTAATGTATATATAATACATTTAACAGCAACAAAGGTATTTTTTCTACTTTAACTTTTCACCATTTCCTTTTTGTGTTAAGTTAAAAAGCTAGGCTACTAAATTTTTCTCCACTGAGAAGAAATGTAATTGGCCACCAGGAATCCTCTAAGCTATAACAGTATTCTTGATTAGTAGGGGAGCAAAAAAGAAATGTAAAGTTCTTAACGGTAACCATTTTTATTTATAAAATACTGATTTAGAAAATAATATTGGAGTTATTAATCCCTCTCCTTGAGCGTAAAGAATGTGACCCAGCTGAAGGTGGGTTCACAAGTACTCACAAGGACACATCAACTGGGCCCTCAGGTATAAAGACAAGGACTAAAATAATCTTGGAGAATATCTTTTAGGGAAACTTTCACATAAAGCCAATCAAATAGAACACAAAAGACTTTCCACTCTTATCTTTTTCTATTAGCATTTAGTGAACAGAAATTTGTTGGACCAATGAAGACCCTCCTGACTCTCATTACTGAAACCTGTACCAATGATTGTTAAGAAAGACAATTCAAAATGTAGGATCACAGTTTCTAGCCAATCTGAAAAGGCTAAGCTTTCAATGGTTTTGCCCATTTGTAATGTTAATGTATACTAATGGCTCTGTAACTGTTCCTTGGACTGGGGCAGACATGGCTGTGGCAGCATGCTTGTCTGTTTTACCACTTCTGCCCTTGTGAATATATGCCAAATAAAATTTACTTTTTGCTTTATTCAACTTTATGATGTTTTTCTCCAACAATACTATCTGCTTTAGGTACTGAGTTCATTTGAGCTATTTATTACTTATGCAAGCTTACGTGTTTATAATTTGTTATATTACATTAGTGTTGTTTGAAATTTCTTTAACACATTTAAAAAGGAGTTTGCACAAAGATATTCTAGAACCTATCCAGCTAGGTTGATGTGTCTAAAGGGCTCTACTTTTCTATGAGGATACAGACTAAAGGATCCTTCATTCAGATTATTCCTGTCTGTGGCTTCCTTCAGATTTTTCTATTAAAATTATACATACAGCCAACAAAACACTGTCCATGCGAAGACAAAAAAGAATCAAATACCTTCTTCAATATAGATAAGTAACTTCAAATTAATTATATAATCTCAATTTATCATCTGAGCAGCCTGTCCTATAGAACTCATATTCACATTGTTGTAACTGCCCCTGTCCCTAAGGAGTCTGGGCATTGCCAAATCTGATCTTTGATGACTTTAAGCTGGAGGGAGAGGGTGTTTCTCTGAAATATTGCTCCTCAGTCTCTAAGACACTTATAATGCACCCGAGAAATTTTCTCCCTCCTACCCTATTAGATATTATATATTTGACAAGCAAAATTATATCTCTCACATTTGTATGTTCCTGATCACTCGTGAATTTGGGCTTTTTTTTTTCTCAATATTTATTGGTATTATTTTTTGTGGAAATCCTTGGGTGGTGCAAACAATTCATGCGTGCTTGGCTACTAGGAGAAAGATTGGAGGTTTGAGTCCACCTAGAAGCGCCTCAGAAGAAAAGCCTGGTAATCTCCTTCCAAAAATTTAGCTATTGCAAATCCTGTGGAGCACAGTTCTACTCCAACATACATGGAATTGCTGTGAGTTGAAGTCAGCTTGGCCTTGTGTGTGTGTGTGTGTGTGTGTGTGTGTGTGTGTGTTTGATTTCCTGTATGCATTCTTTCTCATTCTTCTGTTGTATGCTTTGCAGGATTCATATTTTTTGTCAGGTCTTTGTATATTTGTTATATTAATCTTTGGAAACCGTATGAGGCAGTTCTACTCTGTCCTTTATGATCACTAGGAGTCCGAATCAACTTGACGTCAATGGGTTGTTGTTTTTTTTCTAAATCCTTGGATCAAATTCATTTTTTTTCTTTCTTTTTACCTTTTAACTTTACATATATTGCTTATGTTTCCTGTTACTTTATTTAGGAAATAATATTGGAGTTATTATTCCCTGTTCTTGAGCACAGAGAATGTGACCCAGCTGGGCTCACAAAGGCTCACAAGTACTTACAAGGACACGTCAACTGGGTCCTCAGGTATAAAGACAAGAGCCAGGATGATCTTGGAAAGTATCTTTTAGAACAATTTTCACATAAACCCAATCAAACAGAACACAATAGAGTTTCCACTCTTACCTTTTTCTATTAGCGTTTAGTGAATAGGAATTTGTTGGACCAATGAAGACCCTCCTGACTCTCATAACTGAAACCTGTACCAATGATTGTTAAGAAAGACAATTCAAAATGTAGGATCACAGTTTCTAGCCAATCTGAAAAGGCTAAGATTTCAATGGTTTTGCCCATTTGTAATGTTAATATATACTGATGACTCTGTAATGGTCTTCTGGCAGACATGGCAGTGGCAGCATGCTTGTCCGTTTTCCCTCTTTTGTCTGTTCTGCGATATTTCCTTTGACTCAGGCAGACATGGCTCTGGCATCATGGTTATCCATTTCCCACTTTTGCCTTTTTGAATATATGCCAAATAAAACTTTCTTTTTGTTTTACTAAACTTTGTGATGTTTTTCCCCTGCAAGATACTTGGAAAGTAATTTGTTGTTTTAATTTGATGAAATATTTCAAACTTCTTGAATTATTTCCCTTGCTTAAGAGTATCAAAAACTTTAAACTTGATTTTGGATTTGTTTTGTATGTTTTCCCAGTCCAGTTACATATCTACTGACCAGAGAGTTATCATTTGTAATTCAGCAAACTACAAGCATTTTTTAAAAAATGTTTTCCCATACAAAAATTTATACATACATTGTTATGTGACTCTAATTGTGCTCCTTATACTGTGACAGCACACTCCTCCTTTCCACTCCTGATTCCCCGTGTCCATTCAACTAGCTCCTAACCCTCTCTGCTTTCCCATCTCACCTCCAAGAGACTAAACGGGAAACACTTTTTTTTTTCCATTCCTTAATGACTTTCTTTTCATTTCTGCTCCTATAGACCTGTTTGAGGTCAACACGGGTTTATTTATTTTGAGCAGTGCTTAAACTAACCTCTGATTTAGCTAAATAATTTGCATATTCACAATATTGGAAGACTTTAGAAGAAAAATTAAAATGTAAGTTTATATTATATTACTTACTAAAAAACACTGTTGAATGAATGCTTCCTAACTAGTGATTTATGAAGCCCCTGGGGCTTGTAATAATTTCAAACCATGCCACAAGCCAATTACTGTACATCCTCTCATGTCAGTAACTAAACTACAGTAAACTCAGGTTACTGCAATTTCTTTCCAGTATATGTCATCCTGACAAATTCTAGTAACATCTTCTCCAAATAGCCTCTCTTAAATGCATAAATTATGAATAATTGAAATCAGATTTATTTTATTTTGCAGTCTGACATATTTAATCCAGACTAAAACCTAGAGTCAATCTAGATACATAAACATTTCAATATATTAATAGCTATTTGAGATCTTCAAAAGAGTGTCAATTTGCTGTAAGAAAATGTGTGGTGAAAGTTCTCAGGACTTTGGGGATTGAAGCCCAAAATGAACCAGATATTCATGCTAGTTTTCTTAGCTAATAAACTAAGCCTTTCACAATGTCTTAATTTCTAAGTTCAATTCCTGACCCCATGTGGCACAAATCATTAAGCACTAGACTAGTAACCAAAATATCGGTGGTTCAAATTCACCCAGAGACACCTGAGAATGAAGGAAGGTCATAGTCTTGAAAATCCCTTGGAGCAGTTCTAATCTGTACACTTGGAGTCGCCATGAGTTGGAATCTACTCAACAGCAGCTAATAACAAGTCCAATTTCCAACCCTGAACAGCTCAAGAAATGAGAACTTTAAAGAAATAAAAAGTAGGTTATTGACATTGCTTGACTATAGTATACATATTGATATTTTACTAGAAAGGGACTCTGCGTGTAGTTATGGGTTAATTTTCCTGAAGTACAGCTTTGATTATTTATCTTTCCATAATTTTTTCCCCTGAAGTCCCACCCCCATTACCAATTGAATTAAGGTACAATTCATCTCTAACCCCTGCATATTATGGGACCACCATACCCTTCTCCTTTTATTTCTCAGTAAATAACTTTACAGAACTTACTGTAAGCAAAAATATCCAAATACATAACACTATTCATTGTTTCTTGGTCTTTGGTCATTTTATTTCTTTTATAAAAAATGACATCCACATATCCCTTTGTCTCAAATGAAAAGATACTTCCTTCAAGAAGCTATTTTTTAATACAAATCTCTAGCACCATTCATCACTATGATAGTATATGTAAGAATTATTTAATTCATTAAAACAGATTTCCTCAGAAATTGTATTGAATGAATACTATGTATTAGATAGTGCATTGGTGATATTAATTTATATTCTTACTTAACCCCTCCAAAATGTTTTCCAGCACTATCCACAATAAAAATAATATTTTTATTATTTCATATCCAGATAATTTTTCCAATACCTATACCATTTCTTGGCCTTGTCTCTTCCAATAACACTGTTTTCCATGCTTCCTCAGCCACTCTGCCATTGTCATATCTAGACTTTGCCTTATCCCAGAGTGTAAACATTCTAAAATCCCAGTTTCAAGCATTGCACTACCTGACTGCCTCGTCCTTTTTCCCAGCTTACTCACTCTAATACTTTGATTCCAACAATTCTTCTACTGCACCGGATCATTAAATTCATTAATCCTGCTACATTTTCACTGACCTCATTACTCTCTTGCCCACACTTCATATCTGCTCACATTAAATCCCATGAATAATCGATATAAACACTCAACATACACCCTCAACTTCCATGTCCTTTGTCAATTCATTATACTCACATGGGAAAAAAAAAAATGGTTAAATTCACTCCCCCTGGTTTACACAAGCATATTTACAAATAAGAAAACAGAAGTCAACTTAAAAGAGAATCTACCGACCAATTCTGAGACACTATGATTGCCAAAATAATCAATGGTAATAAAGAATTATTATAAATCATTAAAAAAAAGAAATTCATAAGTTCATATTATAAAAATAAATAAATGAATATGCAAGCGGGAAAAAACAAAGGGCCTTTGTTACAGTAGAATGTCCACTAACATGTGTAGTAGGAATAATGGAATTAGAAAAATCACCACTTGGAAGTTATCTTAGCGTAGTTTAGACAGGTAACCTTAGTCAATGATTTAAAGAGTGAAAGTTTGATGAGATAGTCACAACACACCATCTCAAAAAAAAAAAAAAAACAAAACTTGGCAAATCACAAAGGAAAAATAATAACTTTGCAGTGATGAAACCTTGTAAATATCACTTTTGTACATCAGATATACAAAGTTAATATCACTCATTGTGATCTAGTAGCATCAGACCTCATCGAACTTCAGAGGGAGGGAAGAAGAAAATCATCATCAGCACAAAACTGTTTCCTATGAGGTCGAGGTCAGACATACCTCCACCCTCCAACTATTTTACCAATTCTGACTCCAGCCGTCCTGACCACGGCACTCTTTACTTCTCTGCAGGGTTCAATAATTCATTGCAATGGCCACAGAGAACTCACGGATCATACTCACAATTATGTGATTTATAAGGGAAGTAACAGGCTACAACTTACAATCAGAATGACTTGGACGTAACAGGAACAACTAAAGAGATAGGATAGAATTCATCAATCAGGACAGCCTTCAACCAATACAGCTCTCAGCTCCTTCTCATTGGTATTCACCACCGGTCTCTGCTATTGGGTCCCTCTCAGCCTCTGCCCTGCTTGGGTAAGTGTTACAGCTCTTTAGCTCCTCCAACAAGTACCTGGAGGCACCTCACTCTGCCAGTAAGCCTCCTCCCTTAAAGCACTCAGCTCTCTTGCTCCAGGGGTCAGCAAGCCCACTGCAGCCATCTTGTGCTGCTGCCTTCTCATGCCACTGCCATCTCCAATGTTACTACTCTGTCTCCTGGGTTTAGGAGGTTCTCAGCACAGGGACCCTGGGTCCAAAGGATGCATTCCACTCCTTGCTCTTCTTCTTGATGGTAGTGAATTTCCCCTCAGCCTCTGTGGGATTAGTCCTTTTATGCCTAGCACGTGGACAAAACAGACTGATCTCCTAGGTAGGCCACAGTCACTTGATTTGCATAGTAATTTGCCAATCCCTGCAAGGTTTTATTCACCTTATTTGCCTAGTGAACTGTCCAATCTCTGTAAGGGTTTTACATACCTTATTTACATAGTATACTGCCTAATTCTTGCAAGATACATAAAATAGACCAATCATAGGGAAAGCTGTGTCCCAACCATCTTTGGCAGAACTACAAACTCAGGTTCAGAAACGCCATATATAAAGAGAAACTCGTTGCTCTGCACCCATAATGTTCAAAGTGTGTTAAACGTAGAGGATGAACTGAGTAGAAAACAGCATCATTTCTGCGTTATCGCTAACAAAACTCATAATATAAATCTAATAATGAGGAAACATCAGACAAACCAAAACAAAAGGACAACCGACAAAACAAACAGCCTACAGTCTTCAAAAATGTCAAAGTAATATAAGCTAAAGAACTGTTTAAGACTGAAGCAAACTAACAATACATGAAAAATGCATGCTAACTGTGATCCAGGGTTAGATCCTGTTGTTATAAACAACGTTATTGGTAAAACTTGAATAGTGTCAATAGTTTAAGTGGTAGTAACATTAATATCCTGATTTTTATGGTTACAAAGTGATCAGGTAGAAGACTATCCTAGTTTGTTGAAACTACTCACTAAATGATTTACGTTTGACGAGGTTTCATGTCAGCAATTTACTCTCAAAGTTTTTAGGAAAAGAAAAATGAGTTTGTAGTCTTGTAAACTTGCTGTTAGCTTTGAAATTAATTAAAACTAAAAATAAGACGATAAAGAAATATGTTACTTCTTATAATTGAGTATGCTAACAAATAGAGCAACTTTTACAATTTTTATCACACCATTGCATTTCTAAATGAGTATCTTTTTAAGTAAATGCATATATGATTTTTTTTCTATATTTATGTCAAATAGTTTTTGTTTTGTTTTGTGATAGCTAAAACTTTAATCATTCCAGATAGTTGACAAATTGATAATTTGAGGCAATCTTTGGTTACATAAAAAGCTCTTCTGTTTTTCTTGATGATTCCTCCAGGTAGAAATTACTGGATTCAAGCTGCCCAAAATAAACAAATTTTTAAAATCTTGCAAATCTTGTAAATAAGCAGTTTACATGTAAGAGTATGTGGACAGATAATTTGTTCCTTTTTCTTCTATACCTGAAGATATGCAGGAAATTTTCACTTGAGAAGAACCAAAGAAAATTTACAAATACTATTGAGGAGATGCCTAGAAACAGTTACCTTTGAGGACAACTGTTAATTTTTCTAAGCGGAGTGTCCTGTAATCTTCCAATTGAGTTTCAGTCTTTTAGTGGACCCACTTCACAGTGAGTGGCCTTCACAAGGTTTTCCAACACACCTATAGTAGTATATCATTTTCCCCTTACACCTTACTTCGTTCTCTGGTTGCATTGTTCCCAATCTATTTCCTTGAAGACTTGTTAACTATGTTTTCTGTTTTCGTTTTTCTTGTCCCTCTTCCCTGACACAGGAAGGTGGTAGGGGGCTGAAGTAGGGAAAAATTCCCTTCCTCCAGCTGAGATAAACTTCTTTCTCTGGCAGGCAGGCCTGTGTTTTTGAGAAGATTCTGAGTGTGCATCACAAAGCTTTCTTTTCCCCTTCTTCTATCAAGGCTACAAAGGCATCATTCTCAGATCCTCACCTTGAGAACTTGATGGGGTCCCTGGAGGGAAAGCTCATAAAAAATGTAGGGTACTTCTTTAGCTCTTGATACTCCACACTCAGCTTACATCAGTTTGTCAAAATTTCTATTTACATGTTTTACCATTTTATGACTCAAGCAACTTCTGGAGTCTTGGTTGTTGTAGTCATCTGAAAGCATCTGTCTCTTCAGATATTGAGGAGCGGTTTTCTCTGGGAACTCAGTTTTCTAATTGGTCTGAGAAAAGTCATTGATTTTCAGATCGTTCAACTTTTTCTTGATATAAAGATTGTAGTGTCAGCTTCCAGTCTTTTCTCAGATCTGTGGTGAAAACTAAAGTCCACATAATTATTAATTTTTTCAGCTTATATGTCTCCATATATTTCAAGTATAGAAGAGAATGTTGGATCTATGAGAGGGGACCCAATACTTAATTTAATTTTATTTGATTTTGCAGAAAGATAATTGCCAATAAACGGTTGTACTTTAACAAATATGAAAAGTACAACATAATTTGTCTGAAGGGCAAATTTTTAGCAGTTTTAATATAATGATGCTTTATTTTATTTTTTCCCTCAACTGTGTCAATTTCTGTGTAGCTTTCACTGTATTCTTCTTCATATATCTTTCATTTTGAATGTCATTTTCTATCCTTGCTCTGTTCTTGTTTTGTTGTTGTTGTTTTGAATATATCTCTTTTGCATTTTTGTTTTCTGAAATGTTTTTGAATCCTAACAAAACTTTTTACAATGTAAACAGTGAATAGTTATATTATTGGTTTTGGAGGTGGGACAAAGTTACTTGAGGTTAATAACATTCTTAACTACAAAATCCCAAGTTATATGATATAATGTAAAGACCACAAGAAAATATTGAAGTGGAACATATTAATTTATTATTTTGACGAGTAGCTCAACATATATATCGTCTCCAAATCTATTATTAATTTTCTTTTAAAAAATTAGTAATGTTTTGTTTTTCTCTCTCTTCTTGAGATATAAGAGTAAGAAGAAGTGTTCCATTTAGGTTTTTAGTAAAAGCATATAGCATATTGCAAGGAAAAACATTATGACCAATGTTGATAAGCAAAACATCTATTTCAATGAAAAACACTAGGAGGCGTTCTGTTAGGATGGCCTCCTTAACTCTACAAATAATATATGTATATACTTTTTCTTCAAATCATGGCAAAAGACACAAAAAAAGTTGATTATGTAATAAGGGTGATGTAACATCTTTATTTAAATAATGTTTATGCTATATCTGGGAGCCCTGCTGGCAAAGTCGTTAAGAGCTGCAGCTGCTAATCCAAAGGTCGGAGGTTTGAATCCACAAGCTGCTCCTTAGAAACCCTATGCAGCAGTCCTGGTAGTCCTGTAGGGTTGCCATGAGTCAGAATCAACTCAATGGCAATGGGTATGCTATATTCAACTCTAAATAATTTTATTAATCATTATTTAAAGACACAGGGGTAAATTATTACTTGTATCTAATGACAGTTTTTAAAAAGACTCAGAGCATGTTAAACAAACCAACTAACTTGCAAGTCTTTTAAAAGACCATATTTTACAATAACAGATTAAAATATGATGAACTCATTTTAAAATTTTTTGACCAGAATTAAAACTTAAATAATTATTTCCATTATTTTGTTCTATAAATATCATACAGACAGGCATAGCTTTTTATGCCACCTACAAACATTTTGAATGTCCTCCTTTAATCAACAACAGACTAGACACCTTTAATATCTGAGAATTGAAAACAGGACACATGATTTAACTTTATCAAAAGTCTTATAAACTGTCGATTATTGCTGTTGTACAGACAAGATTGCCAGAAGCTGACATATCTAGATAATAAGCGAAGTCACGTTATGAAGTCAAGTGTTTGCAATTAATTAAGTTGATTATTTTATTTCTTAGGTGAATATATGATATTAAAAACACTGAATTACTATATATGTAAATAAAACTTCTTGCACAAATCATTTTTTACTAGAAACTAACTAGAAATATTTGACAGATATATCACGTGTACACACATGAACATACACTTCTTTCACTTCTGATTTGAGATCTTTGATTCTTGGTATTTAGATCTTTGCGACCTTCATATTGGTTTACTTCAGATGTTATAGTGAAAATTCTGACATGGAACATTTGAGAATCATACCATGCTCAAAGGTATTAAATATTTTGATTAAATTATTAAGTGTATTGTATTGTCTGTTTGTGCATATGCTGACATTAATGCTATTAGACTAAATTGCTTTCTAAGTCTGTTGACATGAAGGAAAAAAAGCAAAAGCAACATTCTGTGAACAATGAAAACCAGTTCCAGTGTTCTGGGGACCAAGCATGTTCAATGAGGTCTTAGGGAATAAAAGGTTCCCAGCTGTATATAAGAATGCTGGAAAAATAGAACAGTAATGGAAATTTTGTAAAGTATTCACTGGCTAATTTGACTATTATTCAAATTTACGCACCAACCACTAAGGCCAAAGATGAAGTAATTGAAGATTTTTACCAGATTCTTAAGTCTGAAGTTGATCGAACATGCAATCAGGATGCACTGATAATTACTAGTAATTGGAATGCATATGTTGGAAACAAAGAAGAAGGATCGGTAGTTTGAAAATATGGTCTTGGTGATAGAAATGATGACTGAGCTAGCATGACAGAATTTTGCAAGACCAGCAACTTTTTCACTTCAGATACCTGTTTTCAATAACATAAACTGTGAATATACACATGGACCTCACCAGATGGAATACACAGGAATCAAGTAGACTACATTTCCGGAAAGAGAAGATGGAAAAGCTCAATATCATCAGTCAAAACAAGGCCAGGGGCCGACTGCAGAACAGACCATCAATTGCTCATATGCAAGTTCAAGTTGAAGCTGACGAAAATTAGAACAAGTCCATGAAAGCCAAAGTATGACCTTGAGTATATCCCACCTGAATTTAGAGACCATCTCAAGAATAGACTTGATGCAGTGAATACTAATGACCAAAGATCAGATGAGTTATGGAAGGACATCAAGGACATCATACATGAAGAAAGCAAGGGGTCATAAAAAAGACAGGAAAGAAAGAAAAGACCAAAATGGATGTCAGAAGAAACTCTGAAACTTGCTCTTGAAAATCCAGTAGCTAAAGTGAACAGAATAAATGATGAAGTAAAAGATTTGAACAGAAGATTTTAAAGGGTGGCTCAGGAAGACAAATTAAAATATTATAGTGACATGTACAAAGACCTGGAATTAGAAAAGCAAAACAGAAGAACACGCTTGGCATTTCTCAAGCTGAAAGAACTGAAGAAAAAATTCAAGCTTTGAGTTGCAATAATGAAGGACTCTATGGACAAAATACTGAATGACACAGGAAGCATCAAAAGAAGATGAAAGGAATACACAGAATCACTATCCCCAGAAGAATTGGTCGATGTTCAGTCATTTCAGGAGGTAGCATATGATCAAGAACCGATGGCACTAAAGGAAGAAGTTCAAGCTGCACTGAAGGCACTGGTGAAAACAAGGCTCCAGGCATTGACGGAATGCCAATTGAGATGATTCAACAAACAGATGCAGCGCTAGAACTACTCACTCATCTATGCCAAGAAAATTTGAAGACAGCTACCTGGCCAACTGACGGGAAGAGATTCATATTTATGCATATTCCAGAGAAAGGTAATCAAACCAAATGCAGAAATTATTGAACAATATCATTAATATAAAAAAAAAAACCCTTTGCCTCCAAATAGATTCTGACTCATTTTTATACTATAGTAATAGCACAAGAAAGTAAAATTTTGCTGAAGATTATTGAAAAGTGGTTGCAGCAGTGCATTGACATGGAACTGCCAGAAATTCAAACCGGATTCAGAAGAGGACATGGAACCAGGGATATCGTTGCTAATGTCAGATGGATCTTGGCTGAAAGCAGTGAATACCAGAAGATGTTTACCTGTGTTTTATTGACTATGCAAAGGCATTCGACTGTGTGGATTATAACAATTTACGGATAATATTGCTAAGAATGGGAATTGCAGAACACTCAATTTTGCTCACGAGAAGCCTGTACATAGATCAAGAAGCAGTCGTTTAAACAGAACAAGGTGATATTGCGTGATTTAAAGTCAGGAAAGGTGTGCGTCAGGGTTGTATCCTTTCACCATACTTATTCAGTCTGTACACCAAGCAAATAATCTAAGATGTTGGACTATATAAAGACGAAGGTGGCATCAGGATTGGAAGAAGACTCAGTAACAACTTTTGATATGCAGAAGACACAACCCTGCTTGCTGAAAATGAAGAGGACCTTAAGCGCTTACTGATGAGGATCAAAAACTACAGTTTTCAGTATGGATTACACCTCAACATAAAGAAAACAAAAATCCTCACAACTGGACCAATAAGCAATATCATGATAAATGAAAAAAAGATTGAAGTTGTCAAGGATTTCGTTTTACTTGGATCCACAATAGCAGCCTATGGAAGTAGCAGTCAAGAAATCAAATGACGCATTGCATTGGCAAATCCCCTTCAAAAGACCTGTTTAAACTGTTACAACACAAGGATGTCACTTTAAGGACCAAGGTGTGCCTGACCCAAACAATGGTGTTTTCAAATGCATGTGAAAGCTGGACAATGAATAAGGAAAGACTGAAGGAGAACTGACACCTTTGAATTATGGTGTTGGCGAAGAATATTGAATATACCACAGACTGCCAAAAGAATGAGCAAATCTGTCTTGGAAGAAGTACAGACAGAATGCTCCTTAGAAGCGAGGATAGCGAGACTTCATCTCACATAGTTTGGATATGTTATCAGGAGGGACCAGTGCCTGTAGAAGGACATTATGCTTGGTAAAGTGAAGGGTCACCAAAAAAGAGGAAGACCCTCAAGAAGATGGATTAACAGTGTCTGCAACAATGGGCTCAAGCATAACAACGATCATGAGGATGGTATAGGACCGGGCAGTGTTTCGTTCTGTTGTACATGGGTCCCGATGACTTGGAACTGATTCGATGGCACCTAATAATAACAACACTGGAAAATGCTTAAAAGATCATTTAGGTTAATTTCATAAAGTTAAATATAGGAAAAACAATAAAATGTTATATGAAGTAACTTCCCCTAAGTCACAGGGATAAAGCAGATCAAACTGAGTCAAAAGTTTGTATTCAATATTGCAAACTATCCCAGCAGTGAACAAAGAAACTCAGTCACTTGTTCAGATGAGTTAGTGGCATATGTAAGCATATGATAAGTAAATAGCAATATCTCAGTGTTTAATCTCAGACACTACACTAGGAAGAGGGATTTTGGAGAGGGTAGAAATGGGTAGCTTTACAAGTAGCACAAAGAGTGCCAGAATGGAGGCTAAAAATATACACGATAAATTTAGTAAGGAGGTAAGTTGGCCAGATATTGATCAACATAAATTATTTTCTGTCCCATCTAAAGCCACCACAGAAATGAATAAAATTCTTCTACTGCATCTCTACAGTTTTTTTTTTTTTTTTGAGGCTATTTTATAGCAGTCTTTTATATTTCTTTCTTTTTGAGACTATTCCTTATTGTATCACTTACACATATTAGAACCAATGAAAATAATTACTTACATTACCAGAATAATAAAAACTCAATTGAAGATACATAAATTTAATTTTAATTTTTTTCACAAATTATAAATAAGAAACATATAACTTATTTGGAATAACTATATGAGAAAACCATAAAGGATATACCAAGATTGGTGGTATAAAGATTCCAAAGAGTAACATTACATTAACAACTAAAAAAATGGAGTAGAGATTTGGACTAGAATCAGGACGACATTAAAATTATTCCTGACTAAAAATTTTACCAATTAACGGGTAAATAGGAACTAAGTGTTAAATCAAGGGTCCATTTGTAGTTATAGATTTACATTGCTTTAGTCAATTGTACCACTGGTGGTTTATTGTTTTGTTTAGGGTTCATTATACAAAGTTTGTTCATTAGTCTTTCACTCAACAAATTTTTACCAAGTGGCTATTATGTGCCAGTCATTGTTCTAACAGTTAACAAAACTAAGTTACTTGATCTCAGGGTGCATATATTCCAAGGGTTAGAATCAGCCAATCACCAACATGCAAAATGAATAAATTACTTATTGGGAGGAAACAATTATTCTTAGAAGAAGTACAGCCAGAATGCCCCTTAGAAGCAAGGATGGTGAGACTACAACTTACATACTTTGGACATGTTGTCAGGAGCGATCAGTCCCTGGAGAAGGACATCATGCTTGGTGAAGTAGAGGGTCAGTGAAAAAGAGGAAAACCCTCAACGAGATGGATTGACACAGTTGCTCCAACAACGAGCTCAAGCATAACAACTATTATGGGCATGGCACAGGACTGGGCAGTGTTTCGTTCTGTTGTACATAGGTCCGCTATGAGTCAAAACTGACTCGACAGCACCTAACAACAACAACATATTTAAATGATTTTTTTCATTCTAAATTTACTACATTTTAAAAATTCCAAGTAAGATTGTTTATATTGATTTTCCTCCCTAGGATCCTAACGGTCTCCCTGTTGGAACCTGCTAAACATAATGAGTTTTAAAGGCTTCAAAAATTAATCTCTGTATGAAAACCTTAATTGTTGCAGTCCCCTAACTTTCAGGGCTTTTCTTCTTATGTGAAATATCGGCAAACACATTAGAAAGTGGAAAAAACACGCTCTGATTTACATCTTTCAAACATCACCTTATGGTTTCCTCAGCATCGTTGGCTGTATACTGCCGGCAGTGGGGAACATTTTGACAGTATAGCAGCATGATTCCTACTTGTTCTTAAATATGAGCCAAATGGGTGAACAGCTGGGAGCTTTTAGCCTTGGATAAGTCTATTCGCAAGAGATGAAATCACAGCATAATCTTAGTGGGTCCTTGACTTTTGCTCTGTGTCATAGATTAAAAGGAAAACATATAAACAAACAAAAAATAAAGAAAATCTACATTTCCACAATTTCATAAAACAGTTTAATTTATATATTTCATTGTAAATTCTAAATATACAATGGAAATAAAAGATCTAAAACTAAATCTAACACATATATACGCAGATTATGTATTTGATTATACAGGTTTTGTTTTATTAAAGTAGATTAGGGGGATGAAAAAAATAGGAAAATATTTTGTAGTCTTTGGTGAAAAAAACTAAATCTTCCACTAAGTAATAGTGTTCTGTCTACTATGTGTATCAGAACAGATTATTGAAGTCTCTCACATAGGTCCTGGTTCTATTTTATCTTCTTTTCCAAATTGCTTTACTTTTCTTACTCAGATATTCCATGTAGACACAAAATTTTATAGCAAGTCTCTTCATTGTATAAGTTTATTGATGTTATATTGTATAATGCTTGTTTTATAGACTTCTTTACTATTGTTGCCATCAGTCATTTCAGTTTTGATTATAGATTCCTGAGTTGATGCAAAGCTTTTAAATGTATTTCTTTTTTTAATTTGCAAGACAAATATAACACCAAGGCAATTCATTGGAATTTTGGAGAAAGGTACTGAATATCTCTCAAGACTTGGAATGGAATTTGTGATGATTACATATAAACTTCTAAAACAAACAGAAATCTATATTACTTTTGTGTCTTATTTATTCAACTCTTCTTTTATGGATAGCTCTGAACTCATTATTTTCATCATATTTTGGTCAGTCAGAGCATATCTTTAGATATTAATTAATATGCAATACTCTTAGTTCTTGCATATTGTAAAATATGTATGTTCTCTTTAAATTTTTAGAACAACCTGAAGAGTATAACATTCTTCATTCCAAAACCTTTACAATGAAAACACTCTTGACTTTGCTACGTGAACTATTACCAGTTTAGTTCAAACAAGTGCTTTGTAGATAGCTGTTTGTTCCATATTGATATGTATAAGATATTTTTTTCTAAAATAACACTTACTTAAAAAATATATATACATATATACATAAATATACATACATACATCAATGGTGGGTACATGACATTATTCATTAATTAAGCCCCATTGTTTTTTTTTTTTTCCGTGTTGTTGAGTTAATTCCAACACACAGCAACCCTATGTGAAAGAGTAGAACTGCTCCATAGGGTATTCTAGGCTGAATCTTTACAGTAGCAGATTGTCAGGACTTTTCTCCTGTGGAGCCGCTGATGGGTTCAAATCACCAAACTTTTTGTTAGCAGCTGAACACTTAACGATTGTGCCACCAGGGTTCCTTATATAAAACAAATAGTGTCCCCTAGTATAAACTATAGACTTTAGGTAATAACAAAGTATCACTATTGGTTCCCTAATTGTAACAAATGTACCACACTAACACAAGATATTAATAATAAGAGAAACCGTTTACATGGCAACTCTGTACTTTATGCTCAATTTATAGGTAAACTTAAAACTATTTAAAAAAAGTATATTAAAACTAAAAACTAAAAAGATAAAGTAAAGAAATAATATATAGGTGGACTTCTGAAATGTCTGTGCGAGAAGCTTGATAAATCCTTTCTAGAAAAAAAACAGCAGTTAAAGTGGATAAAATAGTCAAAAATAATCATTTAAGTGTGCAGAAATTGACAAAACAGAGTAAGACAAGTTGAAAATAATTTATTCAAGAAAATTTACTTATTCTGAGAAAAACAATGAGAGTCAATGCCATTTAAGCCCAGGAGTACTGTCATCTAACTACCATATCCTATTTAGAGGGTAACATTCTGGTAGGACTCCAAATTACTACTATCCTCGCACCATATCTCTGAATCTGTAGTGCAGATAATCTATTTAAGGCAGGAAGGGAAAACTACAAGAAAAGACAGTTCTAATTCCACTCACTCCTATACCCAGCTCAGGCACCATTGCGCATCAAGATGAATAGCTGACTGCTCACCAAAAACAACATAGGCCAGAAGACACAGCTGGGTGACATACTGAAAGTGTTGCAAGGAAAACAGTCAACCAAGAATTTATATCTAGGAAAAGTATCCTTAAAAAATAAAGGTAGAATAAAGAAAGGAACAGATAACAAAGATTGAGAGAGTATAGATTAAAGTTATATAGATTAAAAAGAAGTAACACTAGACAGTAATTCAAATCAACATGAAAAATTGAAAATCATACAAGTAATTAGGTAACTATAAAAGTATATATATATATCTCTATATCTCTTCTTACCTTAAATGACTTAAGTAAAAGTGCATAACACAATCATTATGATGTTTTGTTTCTGGTTTTATAACATATAAAGGTGAATATGAATGAAAGTAAGGAGCCCTGGTGGAACAAATCGTTAAACGCTCATCTGCTAACTGAATGGTTGGTGGTTTGAACTCACCTAGTGTCTCTATGGGAGAAAGACTTGGTGATCTGCGTTCATAAAGATTACGACCAAGAAAACTCTATGGGCAGTTCTACTCTGTCACATGGGGTCACTATGAGTTGAAAAAGACTCAATGGCATCTCACCACAACATTCATGACAGTAAGAAGACAAGGAAAGATGTGATAGTTATTTTTACGTGTCAATTTCTCTAGGCTATGGTGTCCTGTTGTTTGGTCAAACACTTGTCCAGTTGCTGTTATGAAATACTTAAAAAAACTCCATGCCATTGTGTCGATTCCAACTCATAACAACCCTATAGGACAGAGTAGAACAATGTCATAGGATTTCCAAGGCTTTAATCTTTACAGAAGCAGACTACTACATCTTCCTCCTGTGGAGCTTCTGGTGGGCTCATACTACCGACTTTTATGTTAGAGTAGCCAAGCACTTAACCACTGCACCACTAACATGGTATTAAATCAGCTGGCCTTAAGCAAAGCAGATTACCCTCTATAAAGTGGATGAGCTTCACCAATCAGGTGAAGACCTTAAGAGCAAAAATGGAATTTCCCTAGGGTGGAATCTGCCTCCATACTATAAACAGTCATTTTATCAAAACCACAGCACTCTTCAATCCTCTTGTCTCACCTGCAGAATTTGGAACACGAGACTATAGTGACCTACTAACACCTGACCTACAGATTTTGACCTTGCTAACCCCCACAATCACATCATCAAAACCCTTAAAATCTCTCCTATCTATCCACATATACATATATCTTACTGGTTCTGTGTCTCTAGAAATCATGACTAAGATATATCTGTCCTAAGAGAGAATGGTTCTGATGGAACTGAATCTTAAGGAAGAATTTTTTGAATTGTTTCTTGAGGTTTTGAGAATTAGTTCTCAAATCTGTTTAGATTTAAAGGCACTAATAACTCTATTTCCAGTAGTAAAGAGGGCATTGATAGTCCATGACATGATGTGGCAATAGAGATATACATGATTATTACCATGAACACTGCTAATCAAATACTTGTAAGATGCAAGGTTCTGGGTGATCATGAATTTGATACCTTAGAACATTTTTGTCAAACTTATGAGCATAATGACATTGGTTGATTGATCCTACTTTTGCTTCACAAAATGGGGGGAAAAAGGAAGAAAGAAGTAAAGAAGCAAGGAAGAAAAGAGGGAAGGAAGGTAGGGAGGGAGGGAGGAAGAAAGGAAAGAAGGGAGGAAGGAAGAAAAATAAAAGGATGAGGACTTCATATTTCCGTCTGAAATGCCACATAAGTGACCTGAAATGTTTTATATGTGCCTTGAAAGAAAACTTTATATCCTGTAGCTACAGAGCTGAGATTGCTGAAAACCAAACCCAGAGTCTTATCCTATGTGTTTCTGAATTACAACATCAACTGAATTCCTAACCTCCCAAGGTGTCTGATGTTAAAGTGAAGGCATTGATTAGGAAGAAATGAGACCCTGGACATTGGAATGAGCACATATGAGCAGATACTAATGAAGCTGGGGATATTGAACTCCTAAATTCTGCTGAGTCTTCCCTACCAAAAAGCTGCCCTTCTACCACCATCTGAGGACTTTAATCCAGTTTTACCTGAGGAACCTATGAGGCAGACGCCTTGAAAGACACTGCTGGTTGTCTTCTGAACCCACCACCAACAACAACTGTCCTTGCTTCTAGACATATAAGTAGACTCAAGTGTAAGGCCCAGGAAGGTGAGGTAACAAAGTGTGACCCATGATGACCCACCATACTGTCAGACATTTATACTGTTAATTTTTCCCCCAGCTTCTCCTCAAAGGAATCTATAGCTTTTTACCAGGGTGACTGTACATTGGGGAAATGGAAATAATCAGATATTTGCAGGATTACTAGACACTGGCTTTGAAATGACTCTATCCTAGGAGACCCAAAACCTCACTGTGGTCCATCAGTTAGAGTAAGGGTGTATGGAGATAAGGTGATCATGTTTGTCTCACATTGAGTCCAGTGGGTCTCTGAACACATCCTATACTGATTTCTCGCACTCAAGAATGCATAATTGGAATAGACATACTCAGCAGTTGGCAGAATCCCCACATTGGTTCCCTGACATGTAGAATCAGGACTATTATGGTACGAAAGCCATTAGCACTGCCTCTACTTTGGAAACTAGTAAACCAAAAGCAATACTGCATTCTTAAAGGTATCACTGAGGTTAGTGACACATGAAGTACCTAAAGGATGTAGTGGTGGTGATTCCCATCACATACCCATTCAACTTGAACTTTTGGCCTGTGTTCAAAACAGATGGATCTTGGAGAATGACTGCATTGTTGTAAATTTAACCAGGCAATGACTCCAATGGCAGTTGCTGTTCCAGGTGAGGTTTCATTGCTTGAACAAATTAATACACCTATTCCTCATTTGGAGCCCTGGTAGCACAGTAGTTAAGGGCTTGGCTGCCAAAAAAAAGGTCAGCAATTCGAATCCACCAACAGTTCCTTGGAAACCTTATGGAGCAGTTCTACTCTGCCCTGTAGGGTTGCTATGAGTTGGAATTGACACAATGGCAATAGGTTAAATGGGTACTCCTTACTTATCGACTATCTTGTTAGCCAACATTTCTCATTTACAAAAAATTGTAAAATATCTATTATTTGACTGTTTTGTACATTAATGATGTTCTGGCAGTAACAAACATTAAGGTGCAAAGTAAGAGTAATGCTGATTGTGATAGTTAAAGTTATGTGTTAACTTGGCTGAGCCATAATTCTTAGTGGTTTTGCAATTATGTAATGCTGTAATTTGACAGTTATGTAATGTTGTAGTCATCCTCCATTTTGTGATCAGATGTAATCATCCTCCATTTTCTCATAATGCCAAATTCCACATAATGACCTGGTCTTTGTAATCTAACCATGTTGATAAATGAGAAGTGAATGTATATCTTCTGGTACTTGTTACACAGTTCTTGAGCTGACAAATGCTGTTTACTCAATGCCTGTTAGTAAAGGCCACCAGAAACAGTTTGCTTTCAGCTAACAAGGCCAGCCATACATCTTCACTCAAGTCCTACCTCAGGGATATGTCAACTCTCAAGCCCTATGCCATAATTTAGTCCACAGTGACCTTGATCACCTTTCATTTCCACAAGACATCATACTAGTCCATTACTTTGATGGAACTGTCCTGTTTAAACATAGAGAGTAAGAAGTAGCAACCACTCTAGAGTTATTTGTAAGATATTTGTGTACCAGAGGGTGGGACAATTCATACCAGAAGTCCAGACCATGTGACCTGAGCTGCCCAACTAAGTGTTGTCTGACCCACAAAGCTATAAGATGGGTATTCCCAGCAGCACTTCATCATCAAATGAAAGTCATATATACAAGATTGGGCTTGAACTGGCCCTGAAGCCGCATAGAAGGTACATGAGGAAGTGGCCCAAATGCCCATGATCTCACTCCTGTTACATTACCTTCTCACTCCCAGCCTAAACTTTTGACCTCACGGAAAAACCATACAATTAATTGACTGAGGAAGAGAAATCTTGGACCTGGTTTACAGATTGTTCTGTGAGACATGTTGTCACCACTCGAAAGTGGACAGTTGCAACACTACGTCCCCTTTCTGTGACTCCTTGGAAGAGATTGGTGAAGCAAAATCTTCAAAGTGTGCATACTTGGAGCAAGTTGTTTGTTTTACTTTGAAAGAGAAATGACCAGATGTGTGATTGCATACTGATTCATGAGCTGTAGGGAATGATTTGGAGGGATGGTCAGGGATGTGGAAGGAATATGATAGGAAAATTAGTGGCAAGGGAGTCTGGGGAAGTGGTTTGTGGATAGAGCTCTCTGAATGGACAAAAGATGTGTAAGTGTATTTATGTCCCATGTGAATGCTCACCAAAGAATGAACTCAATAGAAGGAGGATTTTAATAATCAAGTGGATAGTTTGGTGTGTTCTTTAGATAACAACCAGCATTTTTCCATAGGCTCTCCTTCACTGCACAATGAGCTCATCATCAAAGTTGTCATGGGGACAGGGATAAAGGTTATGCATATATAGCAACATGGTTTTCCATGCACTAAAGTCAATCTGTCTCCAGTTACTTTTGAGTCCTCAATCTGCCAGCAGCAGAGACCAACACTGAGTCCCTAGTATGACACCATTTTGCGAGGTGATCAACCAGAAACCTGCTGGCACATTGATTCCATTGGACCACTTCCATTGATGAAGGGGCAAGACTTTGTTCTTACTGGAATGAACACTTGCTCTGGATATGAATTTGCTTTTCCTGCATTCAGTGTTTCTGCTAAAACTACCATTCATGGATGGAAAGAATGCCTTATCTACCCTCATGTTATTCCACACAGCTTTGCTTCGGATTAAGCATCTCACTCACAACAAATGAAGTGTGATGATGGGACCATGTTCATGGGATTCGCTGATCTTATCATGTTCCCTATCATCTTGGAGTAGATGGCTTGATGGAACAGTTGAATGGTCTTTTGAAAACTTAATCCTGGCACCCTCTAGGTGGCCATACAGTGCAGGGCTGGAACAGTGTTCTCCAGGAGGTTGTATATGCTCTAAATCAGCATCCAGTGTATTGTCATTTTTTTCCCATAGCATATAAAAAATAGAGTTTTAAAATATAAATTTGAAGGAAAACTATCAGGCATTAGATTATCTAATACAAACAAAACCATACTGCAAAAGAATCAATACCAGGAAGTAAAAAAATGGCATGTGGTATGTGGAATACATTTGGTTATCTTCACTTTCTCCATAGAATCCAAGGAAGTATGAAAAGTATATTTAATGTATAGAATAGCTTTGGTTATTATCACTTACCATATCAATCAACAAATAAGATAGTAAAGAATAAAAACTGCATCGAACAAGAATAACGGGAGAGAAAATGACAGGAAATGAGTAATGTAAAAAAAAATTGAAATTAGAAGAGCAAAAGCTAATTTTGCAGAATTAAGAAAATGTGTTCATCTACTACAGACATGATTAGTGATGGAGAAGAAACCACAAGGGACACATTCATAGATATTTCAAAAAGAAAAAATAAAGTTAGAAAAGAATAGAGCACACAAATGGATGTCTAAAAAATCCAGAAAATATTTCAGACAAAAATTTCAGAATAAGAAGAATTAAGTAAATTGGATTCAAAAACACAAGAATGGCTCAGAAATTGAGGGTACAAAATATCTTTAAAAGTGCATTATGTGTGGCATTAAAAGCAAGATTTATTGAAAAGGTATGCAAGGAACAGTTAGTCTCTCAGATGCACTCCTTCATTTTTACGTGCTGACCCTAAAAGTCCCACTCTATTTTAAGGTAAGAGGGTTCTATTCTGGTGATGTTGATACAGAAAAACAAAATAAAACAAAAATCTCTAGTTGGAGGAATATCAGAAAAATAAGGAGACTGGATTGAAGTACCATGTTAAACACCCATATGATATATTCCTGTATTCTACAGTAAATTAAATATACATACTATTATTCCTTCTCCCTCCACTAGGGCCCCGGAAATGGACAACCAGTTACAAAGCTACAATTAGATCAGGACATATTGACATATTGTGACCTCTAATGAAACAATTATGACTTTATTTGAAAAACTAAAATGGAACCCTCTAGTCATTACATACTTTCTGTGCTTCCAAATAGTTTTTAAGGGCCTGGGCTGAAAATAAAAGAGTCAAGAATAATATATATATAGAAAAGGATGTTTCACATGGATGTACAGAGATTAACAACCAAAAGAAAAAAAAATTCAGGATGTAAAAAAAACTTCAAAGTAACTATAATTAATATTCTCAGAGTTAAGAGAAGATATTGCAACTATGAACAGAAAACTGCTATATAAAAGGAAAGTTCATGAGACAAATAATTCTTGAAAATTAAATGTGATATTAAAATATTAGAAAACTTACTGAAATAATTGAAAGATACATTTTAAGAAAAGTTGAAGCTACTTAAAGCAAAACGTTTAAACATTTCTGTACCAATTCAGGATGTTCAAAAGCTGATTTCAGAAGTCAGAAAATTTACAACATAGAAGGAAAATAATTTATAAAAATAGAAAAATTTTCTGACTGAAAGAGTTCATTTAGCAATTTTAAAAGGACCATAAAATATGTGGTTCAATGAGTAAAATAAGACCCATACCAATATTTATGCTTTCAAAATTTCAAAACAAAGATATTTTAAAATATGCACAAATAGCTTCCAAAGGAGGAAAAAAAAAAGCAAGTTACATACAAAGTAAAAAGATTGAGAATGACACCCTATTTATTATTATTCATAATGTATACTAGGAATAATAAAACAATTCCTTTCAAATATTGAGCGAGAATTATTACCAATCTAAATTTTCCACCCAACTAAACCATCTCACAAATGTGAGGGTAGAATAAGAATATTTGCAATCATACAAGGTCCTCCATGCTTCTGTTGTTTGGAAGCTAATGGAGGATATGTTTAACTGAAGTGAACTAGGAGCCCCTGGTGGCACAAAGGATTAAGTGCCATACTACTAACTAAAAGATTGGTGCTTCTAACACACCCAGAGGCACCTAGGAAGAAAGTCATGACAATCTCCTTCTAAAAAGTCACAGCCTTAAAAACCCTATGGGGCAGTTCTACTCTACAACACTTGGGGTTGCCATTAGTTACCATTGGCTAATTGGCAACTTAAATTCTTTTTTTTTTTTTAAGAAAGAGGAAATTATATGATCTAGAGTAAAAGTAATTTAGAATACAAAAACTCAAGAGTATTTTCTGGGAGGGAGGAATATATATATATATATATATATATATATATATGAATTTGAATATCTAGAGAACTGTGGCTATGTTAGACTAATTTAAGTATATGCAGACTAATATAACCAAACATTATGATACAAATATTTTGAGAATTTTAGAGGAGTACAAGGGTGTTTTTCTGGGGAGTTTAAGAGTTTAAGAAATCATATTCCTATTATCTATTAAAAAAATTTAAAAAAAGATGATATCTAAATAGAAAAATAGTTTGCATTACTTTACAGATGACCACTATATTCCTTCCATCTTGTTTTGATGCTTCCCGCACTGTTCAATATTTTGCCCATAGAACCTTCAATACTGCAACTCAAGACTTGAATTTTTTCTTCAGTTCTTTCAGCTTGAGAAATGCTAAACAAGTTCTTCCCTTTTGGTTTTCTAATTCCAGGTCTTTGCACATGTCATTATAATACTTTGTCTTCTCCAACTGTCCTTTGAAATCTTCTATTCAGCTCTTTTACTTCATCATTTCTTCCATTCACTGTAGCTGCTCTACATTTGAGGGCAAGTTTCAGAGTCTCTTCTGACATTCATTTTGGTCTTTTCTTTCTTTCCTCTCTTTTTAATGACCTTTTTGCTTTCTTCATGCATGATGTCCTTGATGTCATCCCACAACTTGTCTGGTTTTTGGTCATTAGGATCAATGCCTCAAATCTATTCTTGAGAGGGCCTCCAAATTCAGGTGAGATATATGCAAGTTCATATTTTGGTTTTCGTGGATTTTGTTTAATTTTCTTCAGCTTCAACTTGTACTAGCATATAAACAATTGAAGGTCTGTTCCACAGCAGTTCTCTGACCTTGTTCTGACTGATGATGTTGAGATTCTCCATCATCTCTTTCCACAGAAGTAGTAGATTTGATTCCTGTATGTTCCATCCGGTGAAGTCTACATATATAGTTGCTATTTATATTGTTGAAAAAGATATTTGCAATGAATAAGTCATTGGTCTTTTAAAATTCTATCATGGATTTTTTGTGTCGTTTATTTCATCAAGGCTATATATTCCAACTACTTTTGGATTGCAATCACCAGTAATTTTCAATGCATCTTGATTGTATGTTTGATTAATTTCAGACTGCAGAAGTGGGTAAAAATCATCATTTTCTTCATCTTTGGCATTAGCGGTTAGTGTGTAAACTTGAATAATATTCATATTAAATGGTTTTCCTTATAGCCATATGGATATTATCCTATCATGGACAGTGCTGTACTTCAGAATATATCTTGAAATGTTCTTTTTGACAATGAATGCAACTCCATTCTTCTTCAATTTGTCATTCCTAGCATAATAAACCATATGATTGTATGATTCAAAATGTTCAGTATCAGTCCATTTCAGCTTCCTAACGCCTAGGATATCAATCTTTATGCACTCTATTTTGCTTTTAACTACTTCCAGTTTTCCTAGATTCATATTTCTTACATTCCACCTTCTGATAATTAATGGATATTTGCAGCTGTTTCTTCTCATTTTAAGTCATGCCACATCAGCAAATGAAGGTACTGAAAGCTTGACCCCATCCAAATCATTAAGATCGACTCTACCTTGATGAGGTAGCTCTTCCCTAGTTGTATTTTGAGTTCCTTCCACCTTGTGGGGCTCATTTTCTGGCACTATGTTAGAAAATGCTCCATTGCTATTTACAAAGTTTTCACTGGCTAATTTTTTCAGAAGCAGATGGCTAGGTCATTCTTCCTAGTCTGTCTTAGACTGAAAGCTCCGCTGAAACCTGTCCACCGTAGGTGACCCAGATGGTATTTAAAATACCAGTAGCATAGTTTCCAGCATCACAGCAACACGCAAGCCACCACAGTATGACAAACTGATAGACGAGTTCAACTATTTCAGGAGATAGCATATGATTAAGAACCCATGGTATTAAAGGAAGAAGTCTATGCTTTACTGAAGGCATTGGTAAAACACAAGTCTTCAGGAACTGATGGAATACCACTTGAAATGCTTCAACAATCAGGATGCAGCACTGAAGGTGCTCACTCATGTATGCCAAGAAATTTGGAAGACAGCTACTGGGCCAACCGACTGGAAGAGATCAATATTTGTGTCCATTCCTAAGAAAGGTGATTCCAACACATCCAAACTCCCTGAGGGACTGAATTACTGGGCTGAGGGCTGGGGACTATGGTCTTGAAGGACAACTAGCTCAACTGGAATAACATAGTTTGTAAAGAAAATATTCTGTATCCTACTTTGGTGAGTAGCATCTGGGGTCTTAAAAGCTTGTGTGTGGCCGTCTAAGATACTCCACTGGTCCCACCCCATCTGGAGCAAGGGAGAATGAAGAAAACCAAAGACGTAGGGAAAGATTAGTCCAAAGGACTAATGGACCACAAGCTGATGGACTACAGCCTTTACCAGACAGAGTCCAAAATAACTAGATGCTGCCCAGCTACCACAACCGACTGCTCTGACAGGCATCATAATAGAGGGTCCCGGACGAACTGGAGAAAAATGTAGAACAAAATTCTAACTCGTGAAAAAACAGTAGACTTACTGGTCTAACAGACACTGGAGAAACCCCACAGGTATGGTCCCCGGACAACCTTTTAACTCAGTACTGAAGTTACTCCTGAGGTTCACTCTTCAGCCAAAGATTAGATAGGCCCATAAAGCAAACCAAGACTAAATGGGCACACTAGCCCAGGGGCAAGGACAAGAAGGCAGGAGGGGAAAGCTGGTAAGGGGTAACCCAAGGTCGAGAAGGGGACAGTGTTGATGTGTTGTGAGATTGGCAACCTATGTCACAAATATGTGTATTAATTGTATAATGAGAAACTAATTTGCTCTGTTAACCTTCCTCTAAATCACAATGAAAAAAAAAAATGTGATCCAACAGAATGCAGAAATTAACAAACAATATCATTAATTTCACACTCAAGTAAAATTTTGCTGAAGATAATTCAAAAGGGAACTGCCAGATATTCAAGCTGGATTCAGAAAAGGACGTGGAATGCGGGATATCATTGGTGATGTCAGATGAATCTTGGCTGAAAGCAGAGAGTACAAGAAAGATGTTTTCCTGTGTTTTATTGACTATGCAAAGGCATCTGACAGTGTGGATCATAACAAATTATGAATAATATTAGGAAGAATGGGAATTCTAGAACAATTTATTGTGCTCGTATGGAACCTGTACATAGACAGTCATTTGAACAGAACAAGGGGATACAGGATGGTTTAAAATCAGGAAAGGTGTGCGTCAGGGTTGTATCCTTTCACCACACTTATTCAGTCTGTATACCGAGCAATTAATCCGAGAAGCTGGACTGTATAAAGAAGAACGCAGCATCAGGATTGGAGGAAGATTCATTCACAACTTGCCATATGAAGATGACAGAACCTTGCCTTCTTAAAGTGAAGAGGACTTGAAGCACTAACTGATGAAGATCAAAGACCACAGCCTTCAGTATGGATTGCACCTTAACATAAAGAAAACAAAATTCCTCACCACTGGGCCAATAAACAACATCATGATAAATGGAGAAAAGATTGAAGTTGTCAAGGATTTTATTTTACTCGGATCCACAATCGACACCGGTGGAAGCAGAATTCAAGAAATCAAATGACATATTACATTGGGCAAATGGTGCAAAAGACCTCTTTAAAGTGTTAAAAAGCGAAGACGTCACTTTGAGGACTAGGGTATGTCTGACCCAAGCCATAGTATTTTTAATCACCTCATATGCATGTGAAAGCCAGACAATGAATAAGAAAGACTGAGGAAGAATTGATGCATTTGAATTGTGGTGTTGGCCAAGCATATTAAATATACCATGGACTGGCAGAAGAACAAACAAATCTGTCTTGAAAGAAGTACAGCCAGAATGCTCATTAGAAGTGAGGATGGTGAGACATCATTTCATGTGCTTTTGACATGTTATCAAGAGGGACCAGTCTGAAGAAGGACATCATGCTTGGTGAAGCAGAGGGTCAGCAACAGAGAAGAAGACCTTCAAAGAGATGGATTTAATAGCCAGAGCAGCCAACAGCTGCTTAGCCATTATCAAGCAAGATCTGCTCCCCCTGTCCATTATCAAGCAAACCTTTAAGTGATACACTGCACTGTGTATGGCTCGATTAGCGGCTGCTCCGCCATTATCAAGCAGAACTTGCCCTCGCCTGTCCATTGTCTTCAAAGACCCTGAACTCCCTATATAACTTATACTTTCAATAGGTCTGAAATACTAACAAACATTATATGAAACAGTTGTTTCTAACTTTTCATAAATTAATAAACTGTAATAAAAGGAATTTCCAGTGATAATTCCCATTTTACTCTGAAATAGGTTGCGTACTCTTATTCCCCAAATAAATATCATTTTCCAGAGTTTTATTCAGAATCATTCAAAATTTTTTGAAAATGATTGGTAATCTAGCACCATTTAATAACAAGTTCATCAATTTATAAACAGTTTGCACTCATGTGGATTTTCACTGTGGGTGTCTGTCAACCTTAAGACAGAAAAGCGATACAGCATGTTGGTATGTTGAAAATGGCTTGCAAAATGCTAAACTCACAGATTGTACAAATAATTAACAACTGTTATGAAGTCAGCTGATTCACATTTTACTATGCAAATTTATGCAGAAATTGTGTTCCCCCAATGGCTTCATATATGCTCCCCGAAAAGAGTACAAGTAATGAATCAATATACATATGTCTATATTTCTCTTGTGTGATCGTTAAATTTATGTGTTAACTTGTCTAGGCTATGGTATCCAGTAGTTTGGTCATACATTAGTCTAGATGTTGCCATGAAGGTATTCACATGTGATTAGCATTTAAATCAGTTGACTTCAGACTAAATGTTGATGGCCCTCAATCAATCATTTGCAAGTCTTAAGAGCAAAAACTGAGGTTACCTGAGGAATGATTCTATTTTAAGGGTGTAAATAAACAAGACTGCCAGTATGGCTCTTGGGCACTAGACTGCTGAAGTTTATAGCCTGTTGCCTGATCTATAGATATTGGACATACCAGCCCCTACAATTGCCTGAGCCAATTCCTCAATATAGCTCATATACTATGATTTGTTCTGTTTCTCTATAGAACTCCAAGACATCTTGATTAGCACGAATTTTGACTGCTTTCATAAACTTCAAGATTACTACCACGACCAAAGGGCTTATAAAGCAGAATATTTAAACCTGGAAGAACTACAGGAATTATTATTTTATATCTAGCAAAATCTTGAGCAATCCTGAATCTGAAGAAAATAATATAATTTAAGAAAAAGTTCCTTTTTTCAAAATGCATTCACACATGCAGGAATCTGGATTCATAGGGAAAATGTAATGAGCTACACTATTACCTTACTCTGAAAAAAAGTTCTAGTATCAGACATTTACAACTCAGTATACATTTTTTTCATTTCAAGATTATTTAAAATTTTAGTCACTTCATACTTTATTGAATTAAAGATTGTGTTGCATTTTGATATAACCTAAGTTAGTATCAAACATGTAGCTGGTATAACTTTTTAAGAACTGGTTATCTCAGAACTCGTAAAAGTGTATCACACAGACCTATTACACCTACACGTTAAGCCCGTTCTTCGTGAAGCATCAGGGAGATCATCATCAGCCAGTAAAAAAGAAACATGTTTGATCAGTGCAGAGTGAAATTCTATAAACTTTATATTAAAAATTATTTAGATTCTCTTATATATTTTGTTCTTGAGACTTAGTGTAACCATTATCCAAAGCAATCCTGCATTGGCCTATGAATTTTTTCCTTCAGGTTAATTTAGTAAACGATGACCTAAATGAGATGCATTGATATGTATTATTTTATTAATTGGCTTAATACTTAGCACACAGTAGGCATTGCATAATTTCTTTCTTAATGAAATAGAGTTAAATTACTAGTAGATTATATAAAAGGCTCTGAGGAAATTCCATAGAATTAAAAGTACTGTTAAGGGTCCTTCTACTCTTCGCAAATTAATCATTAGTGCATAATAAGGAAGACATTCAGGATTGGTACTAAACTCAAGTATATTAAAAATCTCATTAAACTCATATAAATCTGTAACTTTAAAATGGAAAAATACAGTGGACTCTACTTTAATGCATACTTGAATAATGAAAGCCAAAAATGACAATATGACTTTTTGATGTATAGATGAAACAATGTCTTGAGCAATGTCTTCAAATTAAAAAAAAAAAAAAAATCTGGCAAATGCCTAATAAAAAGTTTTATCTTATTCACACTGGAAGATAATTTAAGGGAAAAGATCAGCTCACAACTGAATCAGGTATTTGTCACTTAGTCTGTGCAAAAAAAAAAAAATTGGTACTTAATTAGTCTTGAATTTTTTTTTTTTAAACTATTTTCTACATTTTAAGTTTTACATCTAATTTGGTGTATTCCAACTTAAGGTCTGAATTCCAGGTCACTATCAGTTTTGTAGTATGTGCTACTTTATCCTAACTGATATTACTATAACTTTAAAAGTTGAGTTTATTATGGGCATCTCTCAGATTTTTTTTTTTCACTGTTGTGTAGGTCAATTTAGGACCTATGAGTTTCTGTGTTATTGCTTATTTTATGATCCCTGTCAATTTGTACAGCATTTTGAACACTTCTTTTCCCACAACACTAACAGAAAGGTTCAAATAAATCAGATCCTCTGTGCTTACTTCCATCTGAAAAGTTTTCCTATCCCCCAGGGTGGTTTAATGACATAGAGCACGCTAAGGCTCCAAAGGCCTTTTTTAGTCTATTCAATTTATAGACATGTTGACTGGAAATAGCTTTCTTTCTGCAGTATAATATAGTAAGTATGATTCTGAGGAGAGCTCACTGCTGTCAGTCACAACACAGGACCATGTATTCACTTTACCTTTCCCACTTATTCCTTTGTTCTTACAGGAAGAACATCAATAATGTTAATTGTTGTTGATGAACATTTCAGACTACCACACGAAAATATTTTTCGCCCCCAAGAAAATTAGAATTTCTTTAGTGCTAACACTAAAGAAAAATTCTTTGTGAAGAGAATGGAGCAAAGAATTTCGTATTTTCTAATATGACGATACACCGTATGGTATTTAGGTCTTTTTCTGAAACGGAGAAGGGGGACAAAAAAACACTCTGGGATCATTAGACAAAACACAATAAAAATGCAATTTATTTTTCTTCCATTCTTAAATATAATGGAGTTCTGAGTTGGTGCAAATGGTTAACTTGCTTGGCTACTAACTGAAAGGTTGAAAGTTTGAGTTTACCCAGGGGCACCTTGAAAGAAAGGTCTGGTGAGCTACTTCCAAAAAATCAGCCACTGAAATGTCTATGGAGTACAGTTCTACTCTATGTATGAAGTCATCATGAGTTGGAATCAACTCAACTGGTAACTGATTTTTTTTTTTTTTTTTAATATAATACAACAGTGATGTTACTTTAGGTTGACCTATTAAAATGTAACTCTAAATATATGTACTATTAGGAAGGATCTGGATATGTATTATACAAATTAACTGATAAGGGAAATTTTTTATCAGCTAGTCTTGATTGATCAAAATTACTTTTAGTCACTATAACTTCCTCAATATGTATTTATTAAGCCTTTATTAAAAGAACTTTATATTTATTGCCTATGTTAAATACATAAAGTATAACTCTGAAGGCAGTGGAAATCTCAGATTTATAGTTTTGTGAAATATATAATAGACTAAATTCAACTAGTACTCATTGTATCATGTTTTGGATGTTATCAAGTAAAATAGAAATGCATACTATAAAGTTGTATTGATTATTTTTATAATAGTCATTAAAAGTAGACATCCAGATTCTGGGCTCCTTATTCTTGTTTTGTTTGCATTAACATTCTGTGGTCTATCCATAAAAATGAGAGAAAACAAAAAGATAAGTTGGCAGAACTACTGAGTATCCATCATTCTTTCTGGCCACCACACATTTTGCACACACCTCGCTTATGTTTGGAAAGCCCCTGTTTCCCTCTATAATGCCAGAAGTTCATTTCACTATTTTCCTTCATAGTTGGAGCATTGGCAGGAAGATCATTAAATGGTGGTTCAGGTAGATAAGGTGGTTTGCCTGAGAGTCCTGGGTTATACTTTCTTTCTAATAGCACCATATTTCCCACCACTTTGTATGATAAGTTACAGTGCCCCTCCAAGCATATACAGGTGTCTGAGGCTGTATCAATGTGACACAAATGCACCAGACCTTGGATTGGCAGCTGGTGACTCTGTAAAGCAAATGCCATGCTTAATCCCTTTTGATGTGGGTAGAGTAGATATATCATAGTTCCAGGAGATGAAGTGGCAGTCTTTAGCAGTGTCTGTAGTCAGTTGTCTTTCCTACCTAGGGTTGTTGTAACACAAATATCACCAATGAGTAGCTTTCGAGAACAGAAATCTATTTTCTCTCAGTTCAGAAGGCTAGAAGTCTGAATTCAGGGCATGGCTCTAGGGAGTTGTTCTTCCTTGTTCATTTCAGTTTCTAGTAGCTGCCAGTGTTCCTTGTAGATGTATCTATCTCTGTCATCTGTTTTCCTCTTTTCCCTGCATATGTCTCTGTGTTCCTTTTACAATGTTTATAACTCAGAAGTGATTAGATTTAAAACCCACCTTATTTAAGTATGACCTTATTAACATAAAAAAAGCCCTATTTGCAAAAATGGATCAGGTATACCAAAAAAAAAAAAAAAAAAAACCCAAACAAACAAAAAACCAAACCCATTACCACTGAGTCGATTCCGACTCATAGCAACCCTATAGGACAGAGTTGAATTGTCCCATAGGGTTTCCAAGGAGCAATTGGTGCACTATAGCTGCCAACTTTATGGTTAGCAACTGAGCTCTTAACCACTGTGCAACTAGGGCTCCAGAATCAGGTATAGTAGCCATGATTTCAATAAATAATTTTAGGGGACACAATTCAATGTCTAATAGTAATGTATGGGGAAGAGTTTCCAGTGTCCTGTGGCCCAGGCAGTGGTGTCTTTACTGGAACACGTTGCATATTTATGTGGCTACATGCTGACCTAGGGATTCCGAGAACTCCTCAAGATAATTCATTACAATTTGATTTTCTGCTTGAACTAGCCCCAATTGGTTTCTCTTTTTTTCTCCACGTTTGTATTTTTGTCCACCCAAAATTTTTTACCACATTCTTTATATATTTTCTTAATTCTGCCAATTTTGAATCCCATCTTTTCAAAGAAGACACAATTTACATACCCAGACTTCCCTGTAGGCAAGTGATTAGGTTCTGACAATCATAGTTGGATTCAGATGTGGGCAACATGAAACACTGACCACATGTAGAGACATCAGTGCTAATGGAGGCATCTTGTTCTTTGGGAGCAGCAGTTGTGGTACTTTTGGAGTCATAAGTGCTGAGAGTTGAGATCATTAGTGTTTTCACTAGGGTATAAACTGAGTTGTAGTTGAATATTTTTCTTGGCTACATAGATTTGGAATCTGGCTTTCTTGTCTTCCCAAGGGTCTATGATTTTACAAAGAACCCTTAATGAATTCACATTCTGTTGAACTATTTCAGAGCTGAGTCCACTGTTGCTATGGAAGAGACACTCCATTTTAACTAACACAGTACTCTGATAATTTCATTTATCATACATTTTTTCCATTTTATGCTGTTTGTCAAATTAAATCTGTCCTGAAACTGAGGTCAAAAAAGACTTGCCAGCTATGTGATTGCCATTAATAATGAATATACAAACTTCTCTATAGGTAGAAAATATCTGTCCATTGGCTTATAACTTCAGGATAGCTTTGGTATAAATTGAATTGTGTTTAAAATACAAACCCCAAATTTTCACTTACAATATCATCAGAAATATTACATTGGATTTGCCCTATGCTGTAGCATTGGAGAAGCCATATTGATGCCAATAAGCAACGCAAAAGACTAGGAACTGCCAAATTTCCTGTAATTTATCACAGAATTTTGGAAGCTGGGAAAGGTTAGTATATCATTAAGAACAATTACCAGGGTGGTTGAATATCTTCCAGAGCCTTTTGAGCTAACATTTAAGAGGTTCTTTTAACATCCACTGTTGTACAATTAAATTAAGTGACAAATGATGGTATTAGTTTAACCAAACAGGAAATTCTTTGTTCTTCATAATCATATAAATCAAGCATAGCAGTGCTAAGGTGATTATGAAAAAACATGTCACCCTGCTGCCTTTCAAAATTGCTGAAAACCAAAATAATTCAGAAAATTGTTTGATAATGAATGTTAACAAAATATCTACTTAGTAGTTGATTATGATATTGCAGAAGAAAGTAGTACGAAACCATACAAATATTGGTATACCTTTGATAGTTTGACAGAAAACAAAGGAAAACAAAAACAGTAAAAGAAAAGTGTATTTTGTGCACAATTCTTTCTTGCCTAAAAACTAATATTAGACCAGTGATACAACTTGATGGCATAAACCCACTGCCATTGAATCCAGGAAATATGTTGTTGTTGTTAGGTGCCATCAAGTCACTTCAGACTATGTACAATGGAAAGAAACACTACCGATCCTGTGCCATCCTCACAATTGTTGTTACGCTTGAGCCCATTGTTACAGTTTCTGTGTCAATCCATCTTGTTGGGGGTCTTCCTCTTTTTCCCTGACCCTCTATCAAGCATGATATCCTTCTCCAGGGACTGGTCCCTACCCATAACATGTCCAAAGTATATGAGGTGAAGCCTTGCCATCCTTGCTTCTAAGGAGCGTTCTGGCTGTACTTCTTTCAAGACAAATTTGTTTGTTCTTGTGGCAGTCCATGGTATATTTCATAGTCTTCCTATCTTTTTTTATTTTTTAAAATTAAATAACAAGAATACTTGTCACTGCAGGTCTAGGTTATGCTCAAATGTTTTTTGTTGTTGTTGTCTTATTTTTTTTTCTTTCTTTTTTTTAATATTCTATTGTACTTCAGGTGAAGTCTTACAGAACAAATAGTTTCTCATGAAACAGTAGTACACATGTTGTTTTATGACATTGGTTAACAACCCCACAACATATTAACCCTCTAACTTCTCAACCTTTTTTTTTTTGGTGAAAATACACATAGCCAAAGATACACCATTTCAAAAATTTCTACATACACAGTTCGGTGACATGACTACCCTCTTCCAATTGTGCTGTTATTCTCACTTAAGATGAAGGCTTACAGAACAAAATAGTTTCTCATTTAACAGTTACTACAAATGTTGCCCTATGACAATGGTTAACAATCTCACAACACATTAACAATATCCTTACTCAACCTTGGGTTCCCTATCACCAGCTTCCTTGTCCCCTTCTGCCTTCTGGCCCTTGTCACTGGACTCCTGTACCTCGTTAGTCTCATTTGGTTTTACCGGGCTGTCCACTCCCAGGCTGAACAGTGAACCTTGGAGATAGCTTCACCACTGAGCTAAAAGGGTGTCTGGGGGCCATATTCTCAAGGTTTCTCCAGTCTCCTTTAGGCCAGTAAATCTGGTCTTTTCGTTGTGAGTTAGAATTATGCTCTACATCCTTCTCCAGCTCTGTCTAGAACCCTCTGTTGTGATCCTGGTCAGAGCAGTCAGTGGTGGTAGCCGGGCACCATCTAGCTGTACTGGACTCAGTCCGGTGGAGGCCTTGGTAGCTGTGGACAATTAGTCCTTCGGACTAATCTTTTCCTTGTATCCTGTTCTCTTCATTCTCCCTTGCTCCCGAAGGGATGTGTGCTCAAATGTTTTGAAGTCTAGACTTATAATTTTATTATGTTTTGAGATACATTGTTTTTATATTGTTGTATTTCCCCAGAGTAAGTTCTATATTTCCTTTGTAGAAGTGAGAGAGTCATCAATCTCTCTTTTGTCATTCTGCTGACTAGGAAGATAGGTATACGATGAGTAGTTACTATGTAATACTGAATCTTAGTGTGTGTTTTTTGGTTTGTTTTGTTTTAATTTAATTTTGTTATTGTTTTTGAGCATATACATGACAAAACACAAACCAATTTAACAGTTTCTATATGTACAATTCAGTAACATTGATTACATTCTACTAGTTGTGCAACTATTCTCACCCTCCTTTTGTGAGTTATTCCTCCCCGATTAACATAAACTTACTGCCCTCTAAGTTTCCTATCTAATCTTTCAAGTTACTATTGTCAGTTTGATCCCATATAGTTAGACCTTGAAAGAACACAATGCTCAAGACATCCTTCACTAGTTAAGCTAAACTATTGTTTGGTTTTAAAATAACTTCAGAGGATATTTTTAATTTAAGGTTTAAAGATTATCTCAGGGCAATAGTTTCAGGGGTTCATACAGCCTCCAAGCCTCTAGAAAGTCTGGAGTCTATGAGAATTTTAAAGTATGTTCTGCATTTTCCCCCTTTTGATCTGGATTCATCTATAGAATGTTTGATCAAAATGTTTGGTAATTGTAGCCAGACATCATCCAGTTCTTCTAGTCTCATGCAAAGGAGGCAGTTGTTCATGGAGACAATTAGCCACACAGACCATTTCCTCCTGACTCTTACTTCTTCCTCTGTTGTCCCAGGCAAATAGAAGGCAATTGTTATGCCTTGGATAGCCACTTGCAAGCTTTTAAGGAAATGCACAATAAACTACAGGAACTACACAATAAACTAGGAGGTAGAACAGGCACACTAAACACATTATTAGGCCAATTAACTGGTATATCTCATGAAACCATGACCCTAAACCTCCAAACCAAGGAAACAAATTTCATGAGGCTTTTGGTTGTACATAAGCAGCATCAGCAGCTACTCTGTGTTTAATATCCTTGGATTTTGACATCTAACTCCTTATAATATAAAGCAGGTAACAAGTCATTGGCAGACAAATACCAGAATATAAAGACTGTTTATTATAATCCATGTGGAAACAAAAATAGGGATGAAACAAAACATAGTTCATTAAAATTAAACAGTTAAAGTGGTGTCAGACCTAGTGAAGGGATTAAGTGCAAAGACTCTGGGGATGGGATGCCGGAGTTCATTGTCCTCAGTACACCATTCAACAGCTGTGTAATTGCAGTAAGTCACTTAAATCTTTAGTATCTCTGTGTACTTAAAGGTAAAGTTCAGGCAATAATTTAAATACATATTTGTTAACAGTGTTGTGCCTGGTCATATTGGAGCCTGAGACAAAAATAGGAATCAGGAATAATGATCCCATCTTTATTGAAAATTTTGATATTTTGTTTGTCTTGGATTTTCCTGCTTTAATTTTTATCTTTTTGGAAATACTACATAAAATATTATTTATCATAATTATTGAGTTTTTTTTGTATCTCTTTAAATTTTGCTCTCACAGTGAGTTCTTCACTGAATGCACCTCGTTTTTGGCCGCGTCTTAGAAGATTATCATAAGATTTAGATGGAGTAAAACGTTAAAACATTTATATCACTTACACTGCTGCCTAATACATACTAAGCCATAAATGAATGATATATATTATTATTATTAAAAATTATATAAAAGTAGGATGCAAATTACTTATATGTGTAGGCATTAAGCACAAAGACTCTGGGGCTAGGCTGCTTGAGTTCATCATCACAAGTAAGCCCATGCTTACCTTCCTTACTGGGTATTCTGCCCCTGATCCTCCACTTTAGAGATAAATGTGGTTTCCGTATTGCAATTCTGGACTTTTCACTTTGGTTAATAAAATTTTCATAGCATTAATTCTGAACTTTCTAAATTAGTTCTGTAATTGAAAATCTTAAAATCTTAAGGAAAATATTTATTGGAATTTAGGATAATATTTGAAAACAAACACAGATCTGTTTCAATAATAGGGCAGTTTTTAAAGTTTAAAAAGTTTTTAAATATTTTTTTTTTTTGTTATTTGTGTAAAGTCTATTATATACACAAAAACGAGAAATAAGAAATACTGAAAATGAATCATATAATCACATCACTCAGGGATACCCTTGTATTGGATTTTTAGGGCTGTCATAACAAATTACAACAAAGTGGGTAGCTTGAAACAAAAGAAATTTATTTTCTCACAATTCTGATGGATAGAAGTCCAAAGTTAAGTCATTGGTCCATACATGTTCCCTCCAAAGAGTCTACGGAGGACCCTACCTTTCTTGTAGCCGCAGCCGTCCTTGGCTTGTGGCAGTATAACTTCTTTCTCCGCCTCCGTCTTCCTACCATGGTCTTCCCTATGTGTCTGTCTCTGTGTCTCTTTTCCTTTTTTTAGGACACTAGGCATATCAGTAAAGGATTTAGAAGTTGTAAGATCCTTAAATCATATTAGTTAATTGCCCAGAAGAAAATGTACTTTGTAAGTTTTACCAGCAATATATAAGTTTGTATTTCCTTGAATCTTTTCCAAAATAAGTATTATAAATTGTCTCAATTTTGTTAGAGAAAAAAATAATGTCTATTTCAATTTAATTTTTTACTGTATCAGAATTCAAACTTATTTATTTATTAGACACGTTTGTTTCTATTTTTGTCTCTTTTTCCTTAGGCTGTTTTTCATATTTAAGCAATTTTTGAAGTCAGAAGCCTACAGTATGCTTTAGTTGAAAAAGATTAACTTTTCTAAGTGCAAAAGCAACAATCTAACAACAGATTTCCTTTGAAGCCCCTAGGAATATCTATAAATCAGTCCTCTGAAGGTAGCAAAGCAGGGGAAATGCAAAAAGTAAGAAGCAGTCAGTTAATTATAAATGAATTGATGCTCCAACAAAGTGGTGAAAATACTGACTCTTTAATTTTTTTTTTTTTTCTCAAATTTTGTTCCCGACTGCTAGCATTGGAATTCTCAGACTCACTGTAGCACATGGCCCAAATAAAAAATCCAAGAAAGTATCCCAGACTTGGTGAACAGTACAATACATTTTCATTTTTAAACAATTCCTTGGAGAAGCTGATGCATGTTAAATTTTAGAAAACATTTTAATAATGGATACATTTATGGATTACCTGAAATAGATCATTAAATAAATACCTGATGCTAATAGGTGACAGGGAATTTACTAGTTATTTAAATAGACTTAAAATATTAAGTCACAATCAAATATATGATCTGGTTCCATTTGAATGCATTTGTAAAAAACAGCCTTTATCAGAAATGCAGCTCAAAAATTATACAATGGAAAATTATGTGATTAAAGGAATATTAATTGTGCAATCAAATAAGCACACATAAAATGTGTCCGTAGCAAAATGCATAAGAAGATTATTTATTTAGAACTATCTGGGTACAATTAAACTATTTTTCTAAGCAAAATTATGTGCTGCAGTTGAGAGTCACAGCTTCCTTTTGATATCAATGAGAGATTAGAGTTTTTTTTTTTTTATTGTACTTTAGATGAAGGTTTACAGAACAAATAGTTTCTCATTAAACAGTCAGTACACATATTGTTTTATGACATAGATTAACAACCCCACAACATGTCAACACTCTCCTTTCTTGACCTTGGAGGACCTTTTTCTTGGTGAAAATATACATAGCCAAAGTTACACCATTTCAATAGTTTCTACATGTACAATTCAGTGACATTGATTACATTCTTCCAGTTGTGCTGCTATTCTCATTATCCTTTTCCAAATTATTCCATCGCCATTATCTTCAACTCACTGCCCCCTAGGCTTCCCATCAAACCTTTTGAGTTGCTGTTGTCAATTTGATCTCACATAGATAATTCTTTTTTTTTTTCCTACCTTAGATGAGGTTTGCAGAACAAATAGTTTTTCATTAAACAGTTAGTACACATCTTGCCCTATGACAATGGTTAACAACCCCACAACATGTCAACACTGTCCTTTCTCAACCTTGGGTTCCCTATCACCAGCTTTCCTGTCCCCTCCTGCCTTCTAGTCCTTGTCCCTGGACTGCTGCGCCTCATTAGTCCCATTTTGTTTTATGAGGCTGTCCAATCCCCTGCTGAACAGTGAACTTCAGGAGTGACTTCACCACTGTGCTAAAAGGGTGTCCAGGTGCCATACTCTTGGTGTTTCTCCAGTCTGTCAGGCAGTAAATCTGGTCTTTTTTTTTGTGAGTTAGAGTTTTGTTCTATGTCCCTTTCCAGCTCTGTCCAGGACCCTCTATTGTGATCCCGGTCAGAGCAGTCAGTGGTGATAACTGGGCACCATCTAGCTGTACTGGACTCAGTCTGGTGGAGGCCTTGGTAGTTGTGGTTCATTAGTCCTTTGGACTAATCTTTTCCTTGTATCTTGTTCTCTTCATTCTCCCTTGCTCCCAAAGGGGTGAGACCAGTGGAGTATCTTAGATGGCTGCTCACAGGCTTTTAAGACCATAGACACTACTCACCAAGGTAGAATGTAGAACATGGTCTTTATAAACTGCGTTATGCCAATTGAACTAGATGTTCCCTGAGACCATGGAGATTAGAGAATTTTTAAAAGAGGTATTTAAAGTATGAAAATCTATAGACTTTGAATTTTTCCCTTGAACATGGAACACCATGCAAAAATTGACATCAGCACCTCTTTATATTTCAGAACTCCTTAGATAATTACTATGGATATTTTGTAGTAATCATGAATATATGTCTCGTCTAACTCCCACAGTAACCAGTAAAATGCAGAAGTAAAATGATCATGGCCAAGTTAACTTTATTTTTGAGAGCCAGTTACTGTAGAAACTATTAGAAAAACTTACTGATCATCTTCTGTAAACACAGTCTATATTTTGGCCCTTTGTTTTATAAAAATATATACTATTTTTCCTTCTATTATAAATTATAATAATTACCAGAATAGCATATTGAAATCTTCTGATACTGTATTTTCAGTGACATAGATTGCATGAAAAGGAGCAAGAATTAATAAAAATGCTACAGAGATCATTTTAGAGGTATCAAACTTTTTACTAAAGTATTAATTTATTTTTTAAGAGTCCATTTTTATCTTCACTGAATTTGAAAGGCTTAACAATCTGCTACTTAATGAGATCACAAATATCTTAGTAAAGGTTTTTGACGTCTTTTAGTCTTATTCAGCATTTTCGTATAATATCCAAGATCATTTTTTTCTCAAATCATCATTACATTAGTCTACTATAGTCCAAGTTACACAGTCTCAAGTAATTACTACATATGAATTATTGTTTTTAATAAGTTTAGTGTACATTTATTTTTAGTTACTGTTAGTCAATTACTTCATGTAGAAAAAATAAAAATGTTAATATACATATTATATTTTGTGTTCTGTGAGTTGAAACATGGAAAATAAATGAATTACTGTTTCAGCATGAATATATCTATGGAATTGGTAATCACTTCAATCTAACAACAGTCTTTTAGTGAAAGAAATATTTTAATCTTTTTATCTGATTTTTCCTTATATAAGTTGGTGCCAAGTGCTTTACCTTCAATCTCACTAATTCTGACTTCAATTACCTCAATTCTGTTCCTATGACTTTCTACTGAGTTGTCTAATTCTGAAATTTTATTGTTAATCTTCTGGATTTCTGATTGCTGTCTCTCTATGGATTCTTGCAGCCTGTTAAATTTGTCATTATTCTCTTCTCTAATTTTTTTAATTTCCTATATTGCATGTTCTGTGTTTGCTTAATTTCCTTCATAATCTCTTGAAGAGTGCTGTATATTAATCTTTTGTATTCTGCCTCCAGTAATTCCTAGAAATTTTCTTCCTTTGGAAAATTTCTAGAGTCTTTATTTTGGGAGTTTTCTGAAGCCATCATGGAGGGCCTCTTTATGTGATTTGATATTGACTGTTGTCTCTGAGCCTTCAATAAGTTATATTTATTTATTTTATGTTTGCTTACTGTGTCCTAGTTTCTTGTTTTGTTTTGTTTTGATATGCCCAAATAGGCTGCTCGTGTGAGCTAGCCCAGTCACCAGCACCCTTGAAGCTCCAATGTCCTGCCCCCAGGTGGCCAGAACTGCCATTGAGTGTGTGAGCCCAAGAGTCTGCCCACTCCTCCTATATGGATTCAGCTCAGGTGTCCAGTTAGTCGGCCACCAAGTGTGTGTTACAGGCTCTCACCTACAATTCTAGAGAGGCATGGGTGATTGGTGTAGGCACAGGCATCCAGCTGCTGCAGGGGTAAACAGGCTGAGCATGGCAGGGGGCTGATGGCCACCCCTGAGCGTCCAGGAGGAAAGTGTGTCCCTGTTCCCTACAGTGCATAGATGGATGGGTTTTTCAGCCAGACTATGAGCACCCAGTGCTGTTGGCTGTAAGGACTGGGGGGGACATCTCTTATTCTTGGGCCCCTGTAGCAGGCAGCTAGGTGGTGGGGGTGGAACCACCAGTCCTCAGGCCTCTGACGTGGGTAGGTGAAGACCCTGCTTAATGGGCAGAGCAGTGTCAAATGACATGAACCAGCCACTTCACAGCTGAAACAGTTGAAGTTAGACTTCAGGTATATACACTGTTGTACCGCAGTAGTGAGGGCCTACGCTGTTGAAATGGGCCCACACAAGTCTATGGGGGGGAAAGGCACTCAAAGTCCTTGGATCCCTTATGTCTGTGCCTAGGCAAAGGAGCTATGCCTACCCTGAGTTCCTGGCTTAGGGGAGCTGGCAGATTATTTTTTCCCCTGTTTGTTAATTTGTTTACTCTCCAAGGCCAGGAGAATGGCTCAGGGTGCGTGACGAGTCCTACTTCTGGCCCAGGGAACTCAGCAATTACTGAAGCCGGTCTGAGACCCAGTGCAGAGCACAGAGTGGGGAGGTAAATGGGAGGGAGGTTTTTTCCTAAGGGGGTGTTTTTGATCCACATAGTAGGTACGTATCTTTTGCCAATCAAAGGCTGTTTCTCACTGGTTCTGAATAGCCAAGTAGACTCTCTGCTGCTGGGTCTCTCCCAGTGTGGAAAACGCCTCCCGAGCACCACTGCTTGCCTGCCTCACTGCTCACCCCTTAGCTGATCCAGGATGAAGGGCTCAGGCTCTCGCCTGGTCAGTTCGGGCAACCCCTTGCTGCTTCTGAACCATCTCTCCCTCCCCCTGCCACTCAGTCTGGTTCCTCAACTTTGCCTTTGATGCTCAGGGCTCCTAGATTGTCATGTATAATCAATTCACTTGTTTTTTGGTTCTTTGCTGTAGACGGAACACTGAAAGTGTCTCACTACTCCGCCATCTTGGCTCTGTCTTCTGGATCTCGAAAGAAATATTTTAAAGATTCCTTAAATTTGATCTTATCCAAATATGCCTCATGTATCAGAATGACTGCAGAATCCCCTATGATAAACATCATGTTAGTAGTCAGATGGATTTTAAGCCCATGCTTGGGTTGATCAAAGAAGGAGCTTGCTAGCCCTAGCCAACTATAAATCTCCTATTTTATTGTAATTTTTAGAAAACTATGCTTTTTAGTGACTCTGTTAAGGACAGGAATATCCCGACTTGTTACATTCTTCAAAAGTTATTTCTGTTTTACACACCTATGTTGTTGTTAAGCTATTCTACACCAGTATCAGTTACTACATTTGCATCATGTTCAACATCTATACCATGTACCTATTTCCATTGTTGTATTTGTCATTGTATGATTTTTTTTTGTTACATGTATCTCTTTTTCGATCTACACCATGAGATCTTTTAAGGTAAGATCTCTCTGACTCTCTGTCTCTGTCTCTCTCTCAATTCAAAACTCTGTAGACAATGTGGCATCAATTATCTTTACTCATTTAACAAATATTTATTGACTTCTAACCTACTGTTCTAGGTACTAGAAATACATCTGTAAAATAATAAACAAAAACTGATACCTCCATGAAGCATATATTTTCTAAAAGGGGAAACAGAATAAGCAAAAGTAATTAACTGAAATATATTGTATGTGCTATGGAGATACACTCTAAGAAGGGAAGGGAGAAGGAATATTTGAGAGGAAGAGAGAAGTTTCAGTTTTAAATAAAGTGGTCATAGAAGGCCCCATTAACAGGATTACATATGTAAACACAAAGGCTGTAGTGTCCCACAACTCCAGGGAACAATATTTACATGCAATATATGTGAATGATGCCCCGGAGTTGTGCAGGCCACACTTGTGAAGGTATAAGAAGTGTGCTGGTATAGAGCTGAAGGAGTTAAGGTCTTTTAAGGTAAGATCTAGAGAAGATAATCCTAGGCAAACCGGTTTGAGACAGAAATATGTCTAGATATTTGTGTTTCATTAAAGAGGCCAGTGTGTTTCAAAGGTGTTCAATAAATATTTGCATAACCCACTGCCATCAAGTCAATTCTGACTCATAGTGACCCCATAAGATTTCCAGGGCTGTAAATCTTTACAGAAGCAGACTGCCACATCTTTCTCTGGCAGAGCCACTGGTAGTTTCTAACCGCTGACTTTTCAGTTAGCAGTCAAGTGCTTTAACCACTACACCACCAGGGCTCATTAATATTTGCATACAATTTAAATATCTTCCACAGTCATGTTGACTACGATGTATTGAGCCAAACTGATATTCCTAAAGAGCTAAAATACTTGAAAGAAAAACTCAGTTCATTTTCCCCTATAGAGCCATAATTCAAACTTTGTGACAATTGAACATTACCATCTCCAAGACCGCCATTTTGAAACCGAACATAAATATGACAAAGGAAAAAATGCTATGTATTCACTAGAATTTGTTTATTACTATTTCTTTTGGTGTTTGAGAAGAAAATTGCTACAGATTAATAATATTCGGCTTGTGATCTATGAAATGAAGTTTCATAACACTTATTCATTTAGTTAGGCATGTCAAAATAAGTAAGAACACAAAATTTGCAAGTATCAGGGGCTTTGGATTTCTGTATAGGTACTTACACTGTGAAGCATCTTATTAAAGTTATTTCTACATTCTGTGGAAAGCTGCCCATATTCAGAAGAAATCCAAACGAACCTGTGTAGCGATTGAAAAAAAAATAGAGCTGTGGTTTCTTTTGAGTTGATGCCGTACTTCTTCCCACCTGGGATTTTTAGCTCAATCAAAACAAAAGGAATGTTTTGGAGAGAGAATAAAAGAAGCTGTCTGAGCTTTTTCAGATATACTGTCTGCTTTAAACCTTTTCAAGTTTCAAGTTTTGGATCCCTCATCCCTCCACCCCTAAATGTTCCAGGGGAATTGTAATTCTTTGTTCCAGTCCCAAAAATACCATTTTTTTTTTTTTTTCCAAAAGAGTGCTTTAGATGCCAAACAGCTCAAACTAAGCCACCCATTTTAAAGCAAAAATAACAGCCGGTCTTCTCAAGCCCACACTTCCGTAGATTAAACTCTAAGTATATTGTAAGTAACTCATTTCAGCAACCAATTACTGCTTCAAGGAGACAACAAAGCCTAAGTACGAAAGCATCATCCACCTCACATTTTTGAAGTATATGTGCTCTGTGTGAGCCAAGCCCCATGAAGCATTGAACCAAACAACCACAGCAGGTTTCTATCCTCTTGGTTATTCAGCCTTAATTTCTTAATGCCTGGTTGGGCTTGCTGATGAGTGGCCTCTATCTCTCAGGTATTCTGCAACATTGATTTCCAGCCTTGGAGTGAATTATTTGTTCGGTTTCTCTTTGCATGATTTAACACAGTTGGAGTGCTATAAAGAGAGGGAGAGGGAAAAAAGCTCTTGAATAGATTTGCCCTACTTTAGACTTTCTGTTTAGTAAAACTGATGTAAATGTACATGTGATTAAATGAAGATTGCTAAGATATATTCCAACTGTAACATACTAAAATTTTTCATTTAATTATCAAATGCTTATAATCAAAGTTTTCATACTCAGCGTATGCAGTTTGCAATTAGAATTACTATAATAAAATAGTTTCCGTGTATATAAAAGCTCCCTCCAATCAAATGCTGATTTTTTTTAAATAAAATTTTAGCTGTAGTATTATATTAATTTTTTTTTCCTTAATATTTTCTAAGCCACTTCAAAAATTCTTTTGCACTTTGGCTATCTTATAACTTAAGGCAATTTCTTTGAGCAAAAGTATCATCTTTTTAATTCTTTTCATCTAATATAACATTGAATAAGTGCTCTAAATTTCTGGTTACTGCATCTGTATGGAGCCCTGGTGGCGAAGTGACATCTCTATAGCATTTAGACTTGAGTCATTTCTTTTAATACCTACAAATAGTTGTCTGATTTAAAAATTGTTTAGATATATAAACAGTATACACAAAGTCTCTATTTCTGAATCCTAGCCCATTCATAAACATGGATATGAATGTTCACGTTTTTATCTTCCAGTTATCAATATCTTCATCAATACTGCAAAATTATGCTGCACAAACTTATTTATCAAATACTTTTAGAATGATTATCAATGATCACTTTTGATTTAATTAAATGTCAGTGTCCATACTAATGTACACAAACATGCAAAATATATCTAAAACATATCTTTTTAAAAAGATTTATAAAGAAAAATCTTAATTATTTACTTCTAAAAAAAGCCTCTTTACTGCTAGATGTAGTGAAATGCATACCAATGTTCAATTAGTAATATACTCAAATTCTCCCCAAAGGTAATCCTAATTTCAAGCAGAGTTAAATAAGTGCTTCACTGTGCACACAAATTTCTGAGCACTATGAATGGTACAATAATAACTGGTCTATATTTCATGCTCAGAAGATACAGATTCTACAGATTCAGCTAAAATAGAGACTTCTAGTTGAATAAAAATGTAAATTATCTTGGTGATTTCAGATATGTGTCTGCATATATGAATATTCTTTACATCGTTTTCTAATAGAAAGTTTTCTAAATGTGTGAAAATATTTTTAGAAGAATGAAATTTCATGATTTTCTGGTTTTACCAATCCAACAAATTTATATTTTGTTGCAAAAAATTAGAAATTGGATATACATTTTATATTATAAATATGACACAGCATTCATAGCATAATCAACCAGTCAAATAATTCTTTTGTATCTCATGAAATATGTTGTTGTTAGTTGCCGTAGAATGGATTCTGACTCAAGGCAACCCCATATGTGTAGAGAAATGCTTCGTGGGTTTTTCAAAGCTGTGACCTTTCAGAAGCAGATCGCCAGGCCTGTCATTCACAAAGTGCCTCTGGGCCAACCTTTCCTCTAGTTAGAGTGCTTAACTGTGCCAGCAAGAGACTTCTTCATAAATTACAGTAGGGACCAAAAGATGAAAGAAAATATGTATCTTCTAGTGGACATTCTAAACTTAATTCCAGATCTTAGAGCATGGAAAAGTGTCATTGTGACCTGATAAATTACTAAATTACCAGAAAGCCAAACAATAAATGATCTGATTAAGATTTCTAAAACCTCTGCATATTTTACTGATTTTGTCTAATTTTGCCTAATTTTTTGTATCATTTGCATGTATCTTATGCAAAGATGTTAAATGAGTAATTATTTTAAATGACCTATTTAGACAGTTTTATTGGATTCAAAGTGGTCAATGTTTTTTAATTCAGATTACCACTCGATTTTCCTCATAACGAAAATAACAGCAGTAACATCATGAAAAACAAAAATACACTCAGAGTAGAAGCACGTGTGTGATTTTCTGTCTGTGAAGGACAAGTGCACGTGGGGGTGGAGACGAAGGGGATGGAGGCTCATAAACAAATCCATCATAGCACTAGAATCATAATTATAGATTTATTAAAATGAATTCAGTCTTTAATGGTCAGTCAATATGCCAAAGAGTATTTCTAATTATCCTGTGAATTGTTTGCATCTGTGACTAATCCTACTGCAATACATCTTTGCCAATCAACTCACATTACTGAATACTGCTAATATCTTTGCAAGTGTTCTTTGTTATTTTACACTGTACACCCACATTTTATTCTTACCCAATTATCTTTCTCCCATTCTACATGCAAAGCTAATGTGTCTTTTTTGTTATTGTTGAAAAAATATTATTTAAATATCAAAGATAAAGTTGTGTTGTGTTTAGTTTACTTTTGTCTTTGGATTAGAGGCCTTAGTAGAGGTCAATCATAAGATGAAAAATATGAAAATATTATTAAAACAACCATCAGAATGGAAAATATTTGAACACTGTTAAATTAAGTCAGCATCAGAGGCACAACTGGACAATCAAAAGCTATGATACCTATCATCCACTGTAAGACCTTGCAGTACTGTTTTGGGAGAGAGAGAAAGGTATTATTTTAGATCAATGCTCTAAAGTCTCTATGAAACCTGAAATCTAAGGAAATTAAAAGTAACTTTCATTACTGATAAATAAACAAAACATTCTTGTGGACACTTCTGCTTTCAGAAACGGAATAAAAAGATAGTTTTGTACCAGGGGAAATAAATCCAAATAGTGCTCTCTTCTGTTTATGGAGAATGATGGGAAAAGGAGCTTCGCTCTACAAATTTGCTTTTGCTAAAAAAAGAGCATTTATTTCAAAGTTTTTGTCAATTTTTCTGTCACTAATAAGTACAGTCCTTACTGATGTTAGTAGATAGAGTTTAGCAAAGTTCCTCAATATCATTTTGAACATGCAAAGGAAGGTCAAGAACTGTGGCAGAGGAGAGGGAGCAGAGTAAATTAATAAAGCTCAGAGGAATATTGCACTTCGGGACACAGCCCTACTGAAACAGTTTGAGAAGATGTTGTAAATAAATGCCTAGTTAGACATATCCTATAGTTGAGGAGGTAATAATGGGATGTTTATGAACAAGAATGCCTAATATGCAGTTGAAATACTTTTAGGTTTATTGTTTTGTTTTAAATTTATTTGTGATAATATAACTCCTGGGATAACTCTGAATCTTTAGCAAAGCTTTTCACAGAGAATGAGTGTTAGTTCTTTGGGGAGGGCTGGATCCAGAGTGGTTTTCAGTGAGGACAAAATAGTAACCAAAAGATCCAGCACAGCTTGGAAGTGAACTGCAGTAAATGCTAAGCATCCAGTGGAAGTTGAAAATCAGCCCAGAATTCATCATAGATGCAAGCATTCCAAATATCCTTGAAGATATTGAAAGAAATATGAGCTTTCATTTCAGAAAACAAAAAGTTACCCCATAAAAACGGAGAACTGTGATACTTGTATTATAATTAAGTGTGTGCTGAGCACAAATAAACACACACACGTGCCCACACACACACAAAAAAAAACTTTGGTTTTTATTTTGCAAAATTGGGGTAGAGATTCATCAAATGCTATCATAGGTTTTATTATTTACTATATTGCTTTTTCCTAATTATATATCTTACATTCCAGACATTTTGGGATAAGGCTGTAGAGTGGGTTAATAAAAAAATTCCAATCCTAGAGAAGCTTTATAATCAAGAGAGTCATGACTAGTACTGATTTTATATATTGAAGAGTTATTGAAGATATCTAATCCCCTGACCTTTTCCTTGGCCACTATCCCCATCACTCACTCTGCTTTTACAATCTGGCCTCTTGTCTTTTTTTAAACCTTAAGAATATTCACACTGTCATTTCTTTTTGCATGCTATTGTTATAAGTAAATCACGTGCTCAAGGCTGATAACAATGCTGTGGAAAAGAATAATCCTCCTATGGAGGTGCAGAGGAGTGAGGATGAAGTCTTGCTGAAGAATAACATAGTCTACCTCACCAAAGAGTATGGATTTAGGGACTTCTTTTTTAACAATATATGGTCTAAACGGAACAAGCAGAACTCAATTAAAGAGAATGTTAACACATTGTGAAAAACGTAACTAATGTCACTAATTTCTATAGACATTGTCAAATGTGAGCTTAATTTACTGTGGAAACTTTCACAAAAAAACCAATAAAATATTCTTTAAAAAAAAACAACAAAATATAGCCTCTACATTTTCGTAACGTGTTTTATTTTGCATCTTCCTGGAGGTTGAAATTACAAAAGAAGGAGCTTTTATACCATGAGATTATTTACTTTTAGGGAGGCACATATTGCCTAATGGTAAGTCTACTAACAATAAAAAATATTTCTGAATAATTGTAAATTTTACAGTGAGCATATCTAATATCTGTCTCTTTCTATGGTATATAAACTTTATTTCCCCTTTTCCTAAAATAAGTGTTCTATAATTTTTTATAAGAAAATTTTCTCTTGTCGGCTTATATTACATTCATTTTACTGATTTCAAATTCAGATAATCACAAATACAGCTTTAAGAAATATCTTGCAGAATTTAAAATAAATTCATTTTATCTATACTGTTAAATATATTATTATCACAGAACGAATATATGTATGCTCCTTCCTGAATAACGGAGGTTACCATATAGTCAGTAAATCACAGAAATGGGTTTATTCTCCCAAATAATTATTAACTTTTTGACCTCATGCAAGGCAAGTACCTTCTCAATGATTGTCTTCATTTATACAACTGTAGTAAAAATAATTACTGTAAATGTTTGTTCTCAGAACAAACACCTGAATTTCTTAGTACTGTGCTTGACAGCACACGGGTGAAAATGTTGCTAGTGGTTGCATGGCCATTGTCACGGATTGAATTGTGTACCCCAAAAATATCTGTCGACTTGGCTAGGTCATGATTCCCAGTATTGTATGATTGTGTACCATTTTGTAATCTGATGTGATTTCCTTATGTGTTGTAAACTCTACAACTATGATGTAATGAGATGGATTAGCGGCAGTTATACTGATGAAGTCTATAAAATTAGATAGCGTCTTAAGCCAATCTCTTTTGAGATATAAAAGAGAGAAGCAAGCAGAGACACATGGGAACTTCACAACATCAAGAAAGCAGCGCTGGGAGCAGAGCATGTCCTTTGGACCTGAGGTTCCTGTGCAGAGAAGCTCCCAGACCAAGGAAAGACAGATGCATCACAAGGACCTTTCTCCAGAGCCGACACAGAGAGAAAGCCTTCTCCTGGAGCTGATGCCATGAATTTGGACTTCTAGCCTACTGGACTGTGAGAGAAAAAATTTCTTATTGTTAAAGCCATCCACTTGTGGTGTTTCTGTTATAGCAGCACTAGATGCCTAAGATAGCCATGGTAATACTTCTTACAACAATTAACATTTATTGATTACTTAATCTTGGTTAGGTATTCTGCTAAACAGTTTATAATCTGTGCTTCATTTATTTCTCATAAAAAGGATTAAAATATTTAAGTAACTACTAACATTATCCTCATATTATAAATGAAGAAATAGGCACAAAGTTAATTGGCCAAGTTTACACAGCTGATTAGTGGTGGAGACAGGTTTCCTGATAGTCCTTATTATGATTTCTACAGGGCAGGGTATGGAATATTTAGCCCAGGAACAGTCACTACTTCATTACGAGCCTTTGCATACATCAATTACTAGCCAAGGAATAGTTTTTTCATTAGCCTACAAGTGGAAACCTACTCAATATGGATCTCCTGGCAGCCACTTTCAGTTTTGGGCATAACTCATTTTACTGTGCTTCTGCGATATCGCATTTTTTACAAGTTGAAGGTTTGTGGCAATCTTGTGTCTAGCAAGTCTATTGGTGTCATTTTTCCTGCAGCATGTGCTCACTTCATGTTTCTTTGTCACATTTTGATAATTCTCATAATATTTCAAAGTTTTTCATTATTATTATATTGGTTATGGTGATCTGTGATCAGTGATAGTCAATGTTACTGTTGCAATTATTTTGGGGTACCACACACTGCACCCATATAAGACGGCAAACTTATTTGATAAATGTTGTGTGTGTTCTGACTGATCCACCAACAAGTCGTTTCCCACATCTCTCTCCCTCTCTTCAGATAACCCTATTCCCTGAGACACGACAGTATTGAAATGAGGCCAGTTAATAACCCTACAATGGCCTCTAAGTGTTCAAGTGAAAGGAAAATTTGCATGTCTCTCACTTTAAATAAAAACTAGAAATGATTAAGTTTAGCGAGGAAGGCGTGTCAAAAGAAAAAGTAGGCTGCAAACTTGGCCTCTTATATGAAACAGTTAGCCAAGTTGAAAATGAAAAGGAAAAGGTTTTTTTTTAAAAAAAATTATTTTATTGTACTTTAGATGAAGATTTACAGAACAAATAGTTTCTCATTAAACAGTTAGACATACATTGTTTTATGATGTTGGTTAACACCCCCATGACATGTCAACAATCTCCCTTATCGATCTTGAGTTCCCTATTACCAGCTTTCCTGTCCCCTCCTGCCTTCTAGCACTTGTCCCTGGGCCGTTGTGCCCCATTAGTTTAATTTTGTTTTATGGGACTATCTAATCTTTGGTTAAATGGTGAACCTTGGAAGTGACTTCATTACTGAGCTAAAAGGATGTCTAGGGGCCATACTCCTGGGGTTTCTCCAGTATCTGTCAGACAAGTAAGTCTAGTCTTTTTTTGTGAGTTAAAATTTTGTTCTACATTTTTCTGCAGCTCTGTCTGGGACCCTCTGATGTGATCCCTGTTAGAGAAGTCAGTGGTGGTAGCCAGGCACCATCAAGTTGTACTGGACTCAGTCTGGTGGAGGCTGTGGTAGTTGTGGTTCCTTAGTTCTTTGGACTAATCTTTCACTTGTATCTTGTTTTCTTCACTCTCACCTGCTCTCGAAGGGTTGAGACCAGTAGAGTATCTTAGATGGCTGCTCACTGGCTTTTAAGACCCCAGATGCTACTCACCAAGGTAGAACGTAGAACATGTTCTTTATAAACTATGTTATGCCAATTGAGTTAGATGTTCCCTGAGACCATGTTTCCCACAGCCCTTGACCCAGCAATTCGGTCCCTGAGGGAGTTTGGATGTGTCTGTGGAGCTTCCATGACCTTGCCTTGTACAAGTTGTGCTGGCTTCCCCGGTATGTGTACTGTCTTATCCTTCACCTAAGTTACCACTTATCTATTGTCTGTTTAGTATTCCCCCCCACCCCTCCCTTGTAACCATCAAAGATTGTTTCTTTTTGTGTGTAAACTTTTTCATGAGTTTTTACAGTAGTGGTCTCATGCAATATTTGTCTTTTTGTAATTGACTTATTTCACTCAGCATAATGTCCTCCAGTTTCATCCATGTTATGAGATGCTTTGCAGATTCATCATTGTTCTTTATCGTTGTGTAATACTCCATTGCGTGTATCTGCCATAGTTTGTTTATCCATTCATCTGTTGATGGGCATTTAAATTGTTTCCATCTTTTTGCTATTGTGAACAATGCTGCAATGAATATGGATGCGCATATGTCTATTTGTGTGATGACTCTTACTTCTCTATGATATATTCCTAGGAGTGGGATTGCTGGATCATATGGTATTTCTAATTCTAGCTTTCTAAGGAAGTGCCGTAACCTATTCCAAAATGGTTGTATCATTTTGCATTCCCACCAGCAGTGCATAAGAGTTCCCATCTCCCCGAAGCCCCTCCAACATTTGTTATTTCCAGTGTTTTTGATTCGTGCCAGTAATGCTGGGGTGAGATGGTAACTCACTGTGGTTTTAATTTACGTTTCTCTAATGGCTAGTGATCGCAGGCATTTCCTCATGTGTCTGTTGTCCATTTGAATGTCTTCTTTGCTGAAGTGTCTGTTCATTTCCTTTGCCCGTTTTTTAATAGGATTATTTATCTTTTTGTTGTAGAGCTGTTGGATTTTCTTGTAGATTATGGAGATTAGACATTTGTCTGACTTGTACTGTCCACAAATTTTTTCCCAGTCTGTAGGTTCTCTTTT
>NW_004444211.1:1298715-1317723 GCF_000243295.1 Trichechus manatus latirostris
ATTTTGGACACCTACTGGAACCATCCTGTCCTGTTTTTGTAAATGTTTCGATATTGTCTGCTGTCTTCGGGGCATTCAGTAGTTATTTTTCCTTTTTATCGATTGTAGATTTGTTTGTTTCATCCGCTTTTTTTTTTTTTTTAAATTTGACTATGTTTGAGCAGGCAGACTGTGTGTTCTTTGTTGTTTGCTCATATGTGAGCACAATACTTTTCACCTCCTTCTCCAATTGGCAGGGTTAGTCACTCAGATATGGTACAGTAGAGCAGGTCTGGCTGAAGTTGAGTTACTGGGACGGGTTGTTTGTGGCACTTACTACAGCCACCAGGACGGGTCAATAATCAGTGCAGGGCAGGTTCCAGTAGGCTGTGGCTGTGTTGCTTGGTGATGTGATGTCAAGCACACAGTGCGGTTAGGCAGGATGTAGTAGGGAGATTGTTATGTGTGGAGCTAAGATGGTTATGGGAGAGAGGAAGAGGAACAGGAGCCAAAAACATACATACAAACAAAAAAGAATGCTAGAGGGGCTTACCATTGGAGTGGAGAGATGAGAGACTATGAAATGGAGAAAAACAGAAAGGGGAAGAGGAAGAAAGGAAAAGAAAAGAATGAATAAATAAAAATCAGAAAGGTTAAAGAACCGCAAAGTTCCCAGGGATCCCACCGGTGCAGCTATGAGGTCTGGGGAAGTCACTCTCAGGTGTTGCAGTACAGCCTGGCTAGAAGGCGTAGAGATATACAACACCAGGTATTCAGGGAACAGAAAGAGAAGGAAGATATAGAAAGATGAGAAACTGAGTAATGAAGAAAGAGAAAAAGGGAAAAAGAGGGAAAAGAAAACAAAACAAATTTTAAAAAAAAGAGAAAGAAAGGCCCCTCAAAAAAACAAACAAACAAAAAAAAAACAATGAAGAAAGAAATGCCCTCAGAGATCCCTATGCATGTCTGTGCATGCCGAGGGGGAATTCTCATTGCCACGCAGCACCGCCTGGCCAGAAAGGGCTCCCAACTCAAGAAAAGGAAAAGAAAACAAGCAAACAATTCAAAACAAACAGACCGGGAAGCACACTCAAATGGAGCTCCATAGCGCCTCAGGAAGAAGCAAAGATGGCATACAGAGTCAGGTATTTGAGCGAAAGGAGGGGGAGGTGGTGAGAAGTAAGAAAGAAATCAAAAGAAGCAGAAAAAAAGCAAGACCAGCAGCCAACAAATGGCACTCAGGGAGCCAGCTTTCGAGGGCTGGTGTTTCTCAGAAAAGAGACTGTGTCCACAGGAAGCAGAGGCAGCTGAGCGTGGGTGAAGAAGGGTAGGGAGTGGGAAAGCGTATATCACGAATCACCGGAGTTCTGCAGCTCCTCAGGAAGAAGCAAAGATGGCGTAGGGAGCCATGTATTTGAGCGAAAGGAGGGGAAGGTGGTGAGAGGTAGGGAAGAAATCAAAAGAAGCGGAAAAAATCAACACCAGCAGCCAACAAATGGCACTCAGAGAGCCTGCCTGTTTGGCTGTGTGGAATCCAAGCAGCTTGTGATTCCCGGTCAAGAGATTGTGGCCACGGGAAACAGAGGAGGCCGAGTCGGTGTAAAGAAGTGTGGGGGGCGGGAAAGCATATATCACAAATTACCGGTTGTTTTATCTCCTGCTGGACACTCCATGAGGCTGCTTTCTCATACCCGCTGTTTTCTGGTCTCTGATAGGAGTCCAAGATGGCGGATCCACACTACATTAGCTCATAGGGGACCTCTGCATGAATCTCTCCTTGCTCTCCGTTCTCTGTCAGTTTTCTCACTCCATTTGGTGCTTGGCTGAGTTCTTTATCTCTCCATTTGATGTTTTAGGGTTTCAGGATTGTTGTACTCTCTGTTCGGTTAGTTTTTTGGATCTTTGCTGTGGAGGGACAGCATGGTGCTTCTGCCTAGAGTGCCATTTTTATCAAGGGGGCATCCCTTTACCCGTTTTTTAATTGGATCATTTGTCTTTTTGTTGTAGAGGTGTTGGATTTTCTTGTAGATTTTAGAGATTAGATTTTTGTCTGATATGTAACGTTCAAAAATTTTTTCCCAGTCCCTAGGTTCTCTTTTTACTCTTTTGGTGAATTCTTTTGATGAGCATAAGTGTTTTATTTTTAGAAGATCCCAGTTATCTAGCTTATTTTCTGGAGTTTGTGTATTTTTGGTTATGGTTTGTATCCTGTTGATGCCGTGTATTAGGGCCTCTAGCATTGATCCTATTTTTTGTTCTATGAACTTTATAGTTTTTGGCTTTATATTTAGGTCTTTGATTCATTTTGAAGTAGTTTTTGTATATGGTGTGAGGTATGGGTCCTGTTTCATTTTTTTGCAGATTGACTTCCAGTTTTGCCAGCACCATTTGTTAAAAAGACTGTTTGTTCTACATTTGATGGACTTTGGGCCCTTGTCGAAGATCACGTGACCGTAGGTGGATAGATTTACATCTCCTTTCTCAATTTTGTTCCATTGGTCAATGTATGTGTCATTGTACTGCACCAGACTGTTTTGACTACTGTAGCTGTGTAGTAGGTTCTAAGGTCAGGTAGTGTGAGTCCTCCTACTTTATTATTCTTCAATAGTGCTTTACTTATCTGGAGCTTCTTCTCTTTCTACATAAAGTTAATGTTAGTCTTTCCATGTCTTTAAAGAATGTCATTGGTATTTGGATTGGAATTGCATTGTATTTGTAAATTGCTTTGTGTAGAATTGCCATTTTCACAATGTCCTGTCTACCTATCCATGAGCATGGTATGTTCTTCCATTTATGTACATCTCTTTTGGTTTCTTGCAGTAGTGTTTTGTAGTTTTCTTTGTATAGGTCTTTTACATCCCTGTTAGATTTATTCCTATGTATTTTATGTTTTTAGGGGCTATTATAAATGATATTGTTTTCCTGATTACCTTTTCATTGTTCTCTTTATTGGTGTATAGGAATCCAATGGATTTTTGTATGTTTATCTTGTATCCTGTTACTCTGTTAAATCTTTGTATTAGTTCCAGTAGTTTTCTTGTGCAGTCTTTTGGGTTTTCTATTTATGCTATCATATTATCCACAAATAGGGACAGTTATCTTCTTTTTTAACAATTTGGAAGCCCTTTATTCCTTTTTCTTGACTTATTCCTCTAGCTAGGACTTCCAGCACAATGTTAAATAGGAGTGGTGATAAAGGGCTTCCTTGTCTTGTTCCTATTATCAAGGGGAATGCTTTCAGCCTCTCTCCATTAAGAATGATGTTTGCCTTTGGTTTTGCATAGATGTCCTTTGTTATGTTGAGAAATTTCCCTTCTATAACTATTTTTTTGAGAGTTTTTATCAGGAATGGCTGTGGGACTTTGTCAAATGCATTTTCTGCATCAAGTGAGATTATCATGTGATTCTTTTCTTTCCATTTATTTATCTGGTGGATTATGTTGATTGATTTTCTAATGTTGTACCATCCTTGCATAGCTGGTATGAATCCTACTTGGTCATGTTGTATTATTTTTTTGATATGATGCTGAATTCTGTGCAAGAATTTTGTGAGAATTTTTGCATCTATGTTCATGAGAGATATTGGTCTGTAATTTTCTTTTTTTGTTGTGTCTTTGCCTGCTTTTGGTATCAAAGTTATGCTGGCTTCATAGAATGAATTCGGAAGTATCATTTCCTTTTCTATGTTCTGAAATTGTTTGAATAGTACTGGTATAAACTCTTCTCTGAATGTTTGGTAGAATTCTCCAGTGAAGCCATATGGGCCAGGACTTTTTTTTGTTGGAAGTTTTCTTTTATTACCTTTTCAATCTCTTCTCTTGTTATGGATCTGTTTAGATTTTCAACATCATTTTCTGTTAGTTTGGGTAGGTGTTGTGTTTCTAGGAATTTATCCACTTCCTCTAGGTTTTCATATTTGTTGGAGTATAGTTTTTCATAAAATCTCTTTTATGATCCTTTCTATTTCAGTTGGGTCTGTTGTAATGTCACCCTTTTCATTTCTTATTTGGACTATTTGTGTCCTCTCCTGTTTTTCTTTTGTCAGTTTGGCCAGTGGTTTGCTGATTTTGTCGATCCTTTCAAAGAACAAACTTTTCATTTTGTTGATTCTTTCTTTTCTTTTTCTATTCTCTATTTCATTTATTTCTGCTCTGATATTTATTATTTCCTTTTTTCTGTTGGCTGTGGGCTTTTTTTTGCTGTTTTCTTTCTATTTGTTCGAGTTTTGTAGTTAATGTTTTGATTTTGTTCCTTTCTTATTTTTCAGTTTGTGCATCTATTGCTATAAATTGTCCTCTGAGGACTGCCTTTGCTGTGTCCTAAAGATTTTGGTATGATGTGCTTTCATTCTCTTATATTCTAGGAATTTTTTTCACTTCATTTCTGATTTCTTCTATTACCTAGTGGTTTGTAAACAGGGTGTTTTTCAGTTTCCATGTAATTGATTTTTATTTCCTTGCTCTTCCTGTTGTTAATTTCTACCTTGATGGCATTGTGGTCAGAGAAGATACTTTGTATTATCTCAGTGTTTTGGATTTTGTTGAGGGATGCTCTGTGGCCTAAGATGTGGTCTATTCTGGAGAACATTCCATGTGTGTTGGAAAAGAATGCGTACTTTGCAGCTGTTGGGTATAGTGTTCTATATATGTCTATGAGGTCAATTTGGCTGATTGTCCCCTTTAGTTCTTCTGTATCTTTGTTGGATTTCTTTCTAGATGTTCTTTCTTTTACCGAAAGTGGTATGTTGAAGTCTCCTACTATTATTGTGGAACTGTCAATTTCTCTTTCCAGTGCTGTTAGAGTTTTTTAATGTATTTTTGAGCCCTATCATTGAGTGTCTAGATGTTTATTATGGTTATGTCTTCATGATGGGTTGTCCCTTTAATCATTATATAGTGTCCTTCTTTGTCTTTTATGGTCGTTTTTGTTTTAAAGTCTATTTTATCTGAGATTAGTATTGCCACTCCTGCTTTTTTTGGTAGCAGTTTGCTTGATATATCTTTTTCCATCCTTTGATTTTTCACTAAATTTATGTCTTTGTTCCTAAAGTGTGTCTCTTATAGACAGTATATTGATGGGTCCTTTTTTTTTTTTTTGATCCATTCTGTCAGTATCCATTTCTTCATGGATTTATTTATGCCATTTAAATTCAGTGTAATTATTGATAAGTGTGAGTTTATTGCTGTCATTTTGTAGTGCTTTTTTTTGGGGGTGTTAACATTTTCTTCATTCCTCTTACTCCCCTGTGCTGAATTCCTTTTTTTTGGTGGATTCTTTTTCCTTTCTTTCATTTTTGTAGATTTAGTTTTTACTGAGACTTAATGTTTTTCTTCTTTATTTTGATGACTAGGTTTGTTAACTTTCTTTGTGGTTACCTGGAAATTTACCCTTATCTTCCTAGGTTTGAACCAGTCTATTATTACATGGTACTACCTTGCCTTCCTCTCCATTAGAAGTTTGTATACCTACACCATTTATTCCCTCTTTTATTGTTCTGATGTTTTTGTCATTTATAGATTAATCTCTCTGGTTCCCTGTCTCTGGTTCCCAAATTCTTTTGGTTTTGGATAGTCCTTGAGAGTTCATTTCCTAGGTTGATAAATCTGACTGGTACTATCCTGCATCCTAGATTCAGCCTTTATTATCATAGTCTGGAACCGAACCAAAAATATCTTTGAAGTAAGCCTGTAATCATATTTTGTATTCAATGAAACATATTTAATGTCTATCTCTAAAGTGATATAATTCCATTAATGAATGCTATTACTTACCTAGTAACTAGCCCAATAGCTCCAGTCTATCTCATTTGTCCTGTTCATTTTTCTAGTTCCCTGTTGTATCTTTACAATCAGACTGCAGCTGGAGTGGTCAAAGAAAGAACCAATTTAGTTATGCATGAAGGCAGCAGGGTCAATTATATCCATATGTTAATTTAATCGTCTCTAGTCATTGTTTTTAGGTAATGTTGATCTACACCATCATTACTTTCAAACTGGGAGAATTTCAGTCTAGTGGGGAGAAAAATAAAATATAGTAAAAAAAAAAAAGAAAAGATCAGATTGTTTATGGGACTAATCTGCTCTGGGTGAAAGGAAAAGAAGAAAATCTGACTGGGTAAATCAATGATATCTACTCTCAGAAATAAGACATTTTTGCCGACAATTGTAAGACTAAACGAGAAACCAATCTAAGACCAGTAGAAACTGACAATACTACAGGATCAGAGCCCAGAAACACTCATAATAAGGGTAAGGAGTTTAAGGATACCATTACAAGCAATATTTAGCTCTTTGTTTTCCTGTTGTTGTTGTTGTTAGGTACCTTCAAGACAATTCTGACTCATAGGGATCCTGAGTTTAACAACAAAACATTGCTCAGTCCTGTATCATCCTCAGAACAACAGTAGATATGTTTGAGCCTATTGTTGCATCCACTGTCTCAACATTTCTCATTGAGGGTCTTCTTATTTTTGGATGACCCTCCACTTTACCAAGCATGATGTCCTTCTCCAAAGACTGGTCCCTTCTTATAACACTTCCAAAGTAAGTGAGACCAACCCTCACCATCCTTGCTTCTAAAGAGCATTTTCTGGCTGTACTAGTTCCAAGACAGATTTTTTTGTTATTGTTGTTCTTTTGACAGTCCATGGTATATTCACTATTCTTCACCAACACAATAATTCAAAAATATCAATTCTTTCTCAGTTTTCCTTTTTCATTGTCCAGCTTCTGCATGCATATTATGCAATTGAAAACACAATGGCTTTGGTCATGTGCACTTAAGTCATCAAAATGACTTTGCTTTTTGACATCTTTGCTTTTTACAATTTTGAAGAGATTTTTTGCAGCAATATATTGTTCAATTTCTTGAATGCTGCTTCCATGGTGTTGTGATGGTTAATGTCATGTATCAACTTGGCTAGGCTGTGATACTCAGTGATGTGGCAGATATTATGTAATCACCCTACATTTTGTGATGTGATGAGAGCAGCCTATTCATTTGAAGGAGAATTTCCTTGGAGTGTGGCCTCCATCCAATATATATGGATGTTCTGGAAAAGCTAACTCTTTCTTGATCCTGCATTTGTCTTGTCATGCTCTGACCTGCAGTTCTTTGGAAGTAAGCCAGCAGCCTGCTGCCTGACCTGCAGATTTTGGATTTGCCAGGTACCAAAATCCCATGAGCCAGCAGCCTGCCTCTGACCTGTAAATTTTATGTGTGTCAGCCCCTGAAACTACACTAGTCAGATGAAACCTCCAGCCTGCTGCCTTATCCATAGATTTGGGACTAGTCAGCCTCCACAATTGTGTAAGCCATTTCTTTGAAATAAATCTCTCTATATATATTTATAAGGAGCTCTTGTGGCAAAGTGGTTAAGAGCTCAGCTGCTGATCAAAAGGTTGGCAGTTTGAATCCACCAGACACTCCTTGGAAACCCTATGGGGTAATTCAACTATGTCCTATAGGATCACCTATGAGTCAGAATCAACTTGACAGTAACAGGTACATATTTTTATACATACACTTCACTGGTTTTGCTTTTCCAGAGAACCTCACCTAAGACAAACGGTGATTGTTGATCCGAGTAAAATTATCTTTACCTGATCCTTCTTTGGTGCCCCTAAAGCACAGAAGAAGATTTTGTGTATCAGTAGATGTGTCTGTGATGTTGTGAAGATGCCCATTTTAACAGCCATCATTATAACTTGTAAGAGAAAACATACATTCCAATGTCTGGTTTCTGTACATCATAGATGAGAGCAGTCAGCTCTTGGTTAATTCCCAGCACTGGTCATACACAGTGATGAGATACATTTGCAAAGCACACAGCTAGTAAGCTTTTCTATACCAGATGTTGGCAAATTACAGTCCATGGGCCAAATCTGACCTGTTATTGTTGTTGTTATTAGTTGAAATCAAGTCAGTTCTGACTCATAGCAACCCAATGGACAACAGAATGAAATATTGCCTGGTCCTGAGCTATCCTCCCAATCATTGCTATGTTTGAGTCCATTGTTGCAGCCACTGGGTCAATCAATCTCATTGAGGGTCTTCCTCTATTTTTTGGCCCTCTACTTTACCAAGCATTACGTCCTTCTCCAGGGACTGGTCCCTCCTGATAACATGTCCAAAGTATGTGAGATGAAGTCTCCCCATCCTCTCTTCTAAAGTGCATTCTGCTGTACTTCTTCCAAGACAGATTCATTCATTCTTTTGGAAGTCCATGGTATATTCAGTATTCTCCCACCAACACTATAATAATGAGTGGTGAATAAGTCTTACTTACTACCTGTTTTTGTAAAAGTTTTATTGGAACACATATATTTGTTTATGTATTGTCTATGGTTGCTCTCGTGCTACTAGGGTAGAGTTGAATAGTTGTAACAATGACCATGTGACATGTAAAACCTAAAATAATTGCTGTCTAGTTATTTATAGAAAAAGTTTGCTGACCTCTGTCTTACGCTAGAATTCTGGAATCACTTTTGTTTTTTCTTTCTCCCCGTTCACTTTTCTCCTATATCACAGCAAACTATGGATTTATTTTTTTTATTCCCCAATTATAAAACATAAGACCACTTATCTTTAATTATATCTTTCCATCATGGAAACCTTTGAAGCATTAATTAGACAGGACATTACAAGATAGAAGTAAACCATGGCTGGTTACATTTCACTATTCCTACTATGGGGATCATGCTACTACACTGATCAGATAACTCAAGAGAGAACCTGCTTTAAGAAGTGTAGCTAACTGATGGACTAGACCTGCTGCATCTTCAGAATTCAACACAGCATACAAGTTAGATCCATGCTTTCCTCAGATTACTCTCAGTAAATGACTGAGTTTAGCATAAGTTCTATAGGAGTAATCCTTCAGCTGAAAAACTTTGCTCTGTGCTACCTATTGGCCTGGTTAAGAAGTTCTTAGAGGTTCATTGCAGTTTGAGGATCTCCCTTCCCAGTCCTTTTTACTGCCCTCTGTCCTTTCACAGGTGTCAGATCTGTATTGTTTTCTGAGAACTCTCTTGGCATACCCTGTTTTCTTTCCCTTTTATATACCAAAGGCATTTCTCTCAGCAAATATCCTGCATATCTAATTCCATCTTGGCATCTACCTATGTTGAACTCAAATATACATTCTTGCCCTATTCCTATTTCAAATTGTGTATTTTATTACCCAACTCAAAAAATAAAAGAAAATCACAAATAATATAAAAAATAAAGCATATTGGGAGAGTGAAGTTTTCTAAAAGGTTTTATCTGATTATGGGTTGGGCAGTTTAGAGAACCAGGAAATCTATTGAGAGGCAATTTTCCATTGCCCTCTTGCCTTTCTGCATGTCTGAGCAGAAATATCACATTGCTACATTTTCTAAACTATGTATTAATAACAAACAGCCTTGAAAGAAAGAGTTAATGTTATATGAGTCAGGTAGCAGATAGATTTGCTCTACAGGATGATAATGTCTCCCTCTGGGGAAAATATTTGGCAGATTTTTTAGTAGCTACTTCCTTACTTGGGATTTCCTAAGCTAAGGTCTCCTCAGCTGTGACAGAAACCCACTGTATGGGCAGCATCCTCCCAGGCCACTCCACATTGCCCTGTGAGACTTAGAGAGCAAGAGGAACCAATATGACATGCAGTTCATCCTGCCTGCTGTGCCAAAAATAATAGTCTTTTATTTATGACCCAGGAGACTCTTGTCTTCTGACTGCATCCATGAAGCTATGGTAGACTACCATGTTGTCTTGTAAAAAGGATAAAATAGCAGATCCTTCACAATTATTGGCAAACTTTTATCATGAAATTTAGTATAAGGAAAAATAAAAACCAGTTTGCAAAATTATTGAACATGGAATACATAACCACCATTAAGCCTCCTATTCCCAAATACAGGTTTTGCTATCTTACCTCTGTAATAAGATAAATACTCTTTAAAATTAAATGGACTTGTGAAAGACATTTATGGTTGCTTTTGAAGAATTCAGTAGGGATTAAAAAAAAAAAAAAAAAAAAAACTTGCCAAAAAACCTACAAAGACATTACCAAGTTATTATTTTTTTTTTTTTTAATTTATCAAGCAGTATGTTCATTGATTTAGGTAAATACATCATTTAAGTACTTATACTGCTTCAAAATCCACACCATTACTTTAGATGGAAGCAGATTTGTGGTCTAAATTATGGCTCTATTAAGCATTGGAGAAATGAATGACAGGATTCAGCACCTCATGTAGGAGTCTCCTCGATTACCCTTCAACACTTTAGCTGTCTGTATGTTCAGCTCATGTTCAGTTATGATGATTATTCTATGCTAATAAAGTAATATTATATAGTTTTTACTGAGACAGGAAAAAGCAAAATGAGCCTGGAGAGGACTCTGCACCTGTGTGTATTGACTGTATATGGTCCTTGGGGGATGTGATTATCAGATGACTGAATCATCATTAGGATAATTACTGTACTTGGAAACTGCGTTAGTGGAATTATTGCCATCGTTCACAGCTTGTCAGTGCAGCCTTTTTTGGTTTGGTAAGACTTTTTTTAATAAATGCAACTGACCTTATGAATGAAATCAAGAGAGGTGAATACTTCCACAACTCTATTCTATCAATTAAACAACTAATAAAGGGAAAGTGAGTAATTTTAAATCTAAGGAGGTTTTTCCAGAAATTAAAAGGTTAACTTGAAATTTTTTAGTAATTCTATCTAGAAAATTAAAACAAAATATATTATTGTTTATGAACAGATTATCTGTTTACAATTTTTTTAAATTACTATATAAGAGTCAATTTATAGAAGGAAAATTCTGAGGCCATTCTTCATTTATTCTTTAGTCACTACTTTCTTTGATACTCTAAGGGCCTGCAATGGTTGTTCATAAGCAGCTTCCACTCTCTAGATTCTCTCTCAGAAGAAATAATACTTTGAAAAAAGTATAACAGAAATACTCATATGTAGTTAGTACTCAGTAATGCTGTTTTGTTGTTGTTGTTGTTTTTAATTTAGAAGGTGGGGAAATGACAGTAATTAAACTGCTGAAAAATTGGGACTATTTTGCTTCTATTAGAACAAACCCTGTTGCTTATATTCAGGAATCAAGTGAAAGTTTGCATAAGCTTTCAAGAACAATTTGTTGATGTAACCAACACCTAAATAGCACTTACTATGTACAATGCTAATGTCCCCGGGTGGTGCAAGCAATTAAATGCTCTACTACTTTTTTGTTTATTTATTATTTATTTATTTATATTGTGCTTTAGGTGAAAGTTTACAGAGGAAATTAGTTTCCCATTCAATAATTTATACACAAAGTGTTTCATGACATTGGTTACAATCCGAACAATGTATCAGCTCTTTCCCCATTTCACCTTGAGATCCCCATTTCCATTCCTCTGGTTGTCCTGCCCCTTCCTTCCTTCTTATCTTTGCTTTTGGTCATTGTTGTCCTGCTCTCATACAGTTGATTGTTTTAAGGAGCAGTTTCCTCAGGGGTGTTATTGTTTATTTTATAGACCTGTCTGTTACTTGGCTGAAAGGTGGTCTCCAGGAGTGACTTCAGATCCATGTTAGAACAGTGACTAAGGGCCATAGTCTCGAGGGTTTCTCCAGTCTCTATCAGACCAGTAAGTCTGGTCTTCTGTTTATGAATTTGGATTTTGTTAACCATTTTTCTCCAGCTCTGTCCGGGACCCTCTACTATGATCCTGGTTAGAGTGGTCTGTAATGGTAGCCAGGCATCATCTAGTTCTTCTGGTCTCAGGCTAGTGGAGGCTATGGTTCCTGTGGGCCATTAGTCCTTTGGACTAGTTGCTTCCTTGAGTCTTTGGTTTTCTTCACTTTCCTTTGCTCTGGACAGGAAAAGACCAATGGTTCTAAGATGGCCAGTCACAGTCTTTTCAGACCCCAGACACTACTCACCAAATTACGATGTAGAACTTTCACTTTATGAGCTATGTTATGCTAAGTGACCTAGGTGTCCCCCAAGACTATGGTTCCCAGCCCTCAAGCCCAGTAAATCCGTTCCGGGAAGTGTTCGGTTATGTCTAAGACGTTTCCCTGACTGTGCTCCCTGTGTTTTCCATTGTATATATGACTATATATGCAGCACATACAAATATGTATGTAGAAATATCCACAACAGTCTATATATGCACATGAGTGTACTCCTATATGCCGTCCCACACCTATTCAGCATCATATCCGCCTATGCATCCTCTCATAATTTTTTTCTTTGTTATTACTATTGTTGGAGCGTTGTATATGTTGTAGTATTTAGCATAGTTGCCTTTTATTCTTGTGTATGTCTCAGTATCTTTCTTTGCCTTGGTCATGCTGTGTTGACTTCCACCATATTGTGTATTACCTTTCCCTTCACCAAGGCTAATATATGTCTACTGTCTACTTGGTGGTTTTCCCTCCATCCCCCCTCACCCCTGATAACCATCAGAGAATGATACTCTTTGTGTGTAAACTTTTTTTTTTTAACTTTTTATAATAGTGGTCTCATACAATATTTGTCCCTTTGATAGTCTTATTTCACTCAGCATAATATCCTCATATTCATCCATGTTGTGAGATGTTACACAATTAATCATTATTCTTTATTGTTGTGTAGTATTCCACTGTGTATATGTGCCATAGTTTTTTTTTTTTTTTTTTAATCCATTCATCTGTTGATGGGAATTTAGGTTGCTTCCATCTTTCTATTGGGAATAATGCTGCAATGAACATGGGTGTGCATATGTCTATTCTTGTCGTGGCTTTTATATTTCTAGGATACATACCTAAGAGTGGGATTGCTATCGTATTTCTATTTTTAGCATTTAAAGGAAATGCCATACCATTTTCGATATTGGTTGCAACATTTTACATCACCACCAGCAGTGTATAATAGTTCTAATCCCCCAAAACCTCACCAGCATTTGTTGCTTTCTGATTTTTGGATCACTGTCATCCTTGCCAAGGTGAGAATGGTATCTCGTTGTAGTTTTCATTTGCATCTCTCTAATGGTGAATGATGACAAGCATCTTTTCATTTGTTTGTTAGCCGTCTGAATATCTTCTTTGGTGAAGTGTCTGTTCATGTTCTTTGCTCATTTTTTAATTGGATTATTTATCTTTTCGTTGATGAGGTGTTGAAATGTTCTATAAATTTTAAAGATTAGACCCTTGTCAGCTATGTCATAGCCAAAATTTTTTCCAAGTCTGAAGATTCTCTTCTTACTCTTCTGGAGGAGTCTTTGATGAGCATAAGTGTTTAATTTTTAGGAGATCCCAGTTACCTTGTTTATCTTCTGCTATTTGTGCATTTTTAGTTATGTTTGTATTCTATTTATGCCCTATATTAGGACTCTTAGCATTGTCATTATTTTTTCTTCCATTATATTTCTAATTTTAGGCTTTATATCTAGGTCTTTGATCCATTTTGAGTTAGTTTTTGTGTATGATGTGAGGTTTGGATCCTGCTTCATTTTTCTGGAGATGGATATCCAGTTTTTCCAGCACATTTGTTAAAGATACTTTCTCTTCCCCATTTAATGGACTTCAATCCTTTGTTGAAGCTCAGCAATACATAGGTGATGGATTTATTTCTGGGTTCTCAATTCTGCTCCACTGGTCTTTGTATCTGCCATCGTACCAGTGTCAGGCTGTTTTGACTACTGTGGCTGAATAGTAGGTTCTGAGATCAGGAAGTGTGAGGTCTCCTACTTTGTTCTTCTCATCAATAATGCTTTAGTTATTCGAGGCCTCTTCCCTTTCCATGTAAAGTCTGTGGTTAGTTTTTCCATCTCATTAAAGAATGTTGTTGGAATTTGGATCGGGATTGCATTGTGTTTGTAGATTGCTTTGGGTAGTATTGACATTCTGACAATGTTAAGTTTTCCTATCCATGTGCATGGTATATTTTTCCGTTTATGTAGGTCTCTTGGTTTCTTGGATCCCTGGTGGTGCAGTGCAGTGGTTAAGCATTTGGTTGCTAACAGAAATGATTAGCAGTTTGAATCCACCAGAAGCTCCTTGGAAACCCTATGGGGCTATTCTACTCTGTCTGTAGGGTCAGTATGAGTCGGAATTGACTCAATGGCAATGGGATTTTTGTTTTCTTGGTTTCTTGCTGCAGTGTTTTGCAGTTTTCTTTGTATATGTCTTTTACATTCTTAGTTAGATTTATTTCTAAGTATTTTATCTTTGGGGGGCTATTGTAAATTGTATTGTTTTCCTAATTTCCCTCTCAGAGTGCTCTTTGTTAGTGTAGAGAAATCCAACTGATTTTTGTGTGTTGATCTTGTACCCTGTCACTTTACTGAATCCTGCTATTACTTCCAGTAGTATTCTTGTGGAATCTCTGGATTTTCTATGGATAGGATTATATCATCTGTGGATAGGGATAGTTTTACTTCTTCTTTACCAATTTGGATACACTTTATTTCCCTTTCTTGACTTATTGTTCTATCTAGGACTTCCAGTATAATATTGAATAAGAATGGTGATAAAAGGCATCCTTGTGTAGTTCCCATTCTAAAGGAGAATGCTTCCTGTCTCTCTCCGTCATTGAGATTAATGATAGCTCTTTGTTTTACGTATATGACCTTAATTATGCTGAGAAATTTCCCTTTTATTCCTATTTTGCTGAGAGGTTTTATCAGAAATGGGTGTTGAACTTTATCAAATGATTTTTATGCATCAATTTAGGTGATCATGTGATTATTTTCCTTTGTTTTATTTATTAACAGATTATGTTGATTTACTTCCTAATGTTGAACTATCTTTGCACACTTGGTATGAATCCCATTTGGGCATTGTGTATTTTTTTTTTTATACGTTGTTGAATTCTATTGGCCAGAATTTTGTTCAGAATTTTTGTGTCTGTATTTAAGAGGGATATTGGTTTATAACTTTCTTTTTCAGTGATGTCTTTGTCTGCAATTGGTATCAGGGTTACCTGCCGTCTTGCCCACAGATCTTGGGATTCATCATTCTTCTCACCCTGTGAGCCAGAGCCTTGGGTTCACCAGCCCCTGAAGCTATGTGAATCAGGAGAAGCCTCCAGCCTGACCCAGGGACTTGGGACATTCCAACCTCTATGACTACATGAGCCATTTCCTTAATATAAATCTCTCACTATATATATTTATATGCTTTACTGGTTTTGCTTCTCTAGAGAACCCAACTTAAGACAGTCTTTTTTCTTTTTTTTTTGATATGTTATATTCTATTGGCTAGGATTTTGTTAAGAATTTTTGCATCTATATCCATGAAGGATATTTATTTGTAGTTTTCTTTTTTGTGGTGTCCTTGCCTTGCTGTGGTATTAGGGTTATTCTGGCTTCATAGAATGAGTTTGAGAGTATTCCCTCGTTTTCTGTGTTCTGAAATAGTTTGAGTAGTATTGGTGTCAACTCTTCTCTGAATGTTTGGTAGAATCCTCCAGTGAAGCCATCTGGGCAAGGGATTTTTTTGGGGGGGCAGGGGGAAGGAGGGATTTTTTTATGACCTCTTCAGTTTTTTCGTTTGTTATATGTCTGTTCAGATTTTCTACCTGAGTTTGTGTTAGTTTAAGTCAGTAATGTGTTTCTAGACATTTGTCCATTTCTTCTGGGTTTTCAAATTTGTTGGAGTATAATTTTTCATAATATTCTGTTATGATCGTCTTTATGTAATGTCACCTATCTCATTTCTAATTTGGGTTATTTGCATTTTCTCCTTTTTTTTCTTTTGCTATTTTGGCCAGTGGTTTGTGATTTTTATTGATCCTTTCAAAGAACCAACTTCTAGTCTTGTTGATTCTTTCAGTTGTTTTTCTGTTTCATTTATTTCTGCTCTAATGTTAATTATTTCCTTTTTTGTGGTGGCTGTAGGCTCCTTTTACTGCTCTTTTTCTATTTGTTTGAGTTGTAAGGTTAAGTATTGATCTTGGCCCTTTCTGTCTTTATGACGTGTGCATTTATTGCTGTAAACTGACCTCTGAGCACTGCTTTTGCTGTGTCTCAAATGTTTTGGTGTGTTGTGCTTTCATTCTTATTTGATTCTAGGAATTTTTTATTTCATTTTTAATTTCTTATATTACCTTGTGGTTTTTAAGAAAGGTGTTATTCAGTTTCCATGTACTTGATTTTTTTCTTATTCTTCTTGTTATTGATTTCTAATTTTATAGCATTGTAATCAGAGAATATACTATTATTTCAATATTTTTTTAATTTACCGAGGTTTGCTTTGTGGCCTAAAATATGATCTATTCTGGAGAATGAGCCATGTGCTTTGGAAAAGAATGTGTGTCATGCTGTTGTTGGGTGGAGCATTCTGTATATGTTTATGAGGTCAAGTTATTTGTGTTGTTTAGGTTTTCTGTATCTTTGTTGAGTTTCTTTCTAGTTGTTCTGTCCTTCATCAAAAGCAGTGTGTTGAAGTTGCCTACTTTTATTGTGGAATTGCCTCTTTCTCTTTTCAATACTGTTAGGATTTGCTTTACATATTTAGGAGCTCTGCTGTTGGGTGCATAAATTTTTATTAGGGTTACGTCTTCTTGGTGTGTTGACCCTTTAATCATTATGTAGGGCCCTTTCTTATTTCTTATGCTGGATTTTTCTTTAAAGTCTATTTTATTAGAGATTATTATTGCCACTATTTGCTTTATATATTTTTTCCATCCTTTGATTTTTCTTTATTTTTATCTTTGTGTCTCACGTGTGTCTCTTGTAGGCAACATATTGATGAGTCATAGTTTTTTTATCCATTCTGCCACTCTCTTTCACTTGACTGGTGCATTTAAACCACTTACATTCCATGTGATCATTGATAGGAATGAATTTGCTGCTGTGATTTTTTTTGTTTGTTTGTTTCCTGATGTTGACAGTTTCTTTGTTCCACTTATTTTGTGTACTGAGTTTTCTTTGTTTATAGATTTTCTTTTCATTTTCTTTGTTATTATTTATTTTGTGTTTACTGACTTTTTATGATTTTCTTCTTTTTTTATTTTGGTGAGTAGGTTTATTAGTTTTCTTTGTGGTTACTCTGGAATTTACTTATATCTTCCTAAGTTTAAAACAGTCTATTATATGTTGCTATCACCTTGATTTCCTATCCATATGGAAGTTCTGTAACTCATCATTTATTCCCCGTTTTCATTTTGAATGTCATCACTTACAAATTGATGCCTCTGGTTCTCTGTTTTCTGCTGTAGCTTTATTTTGTTTTTGAGAATTATTTATCTGGGTATTTATCTGAGTGTTTCTGTCACGTGTCTTATCTCCGATTGTTATCTGAAGTTGTCCATTCTCTGTCTGAAGGACTCCCTTTAACATTTCTTGTAAAGTTGGCCTGTTTTTTTTTTTTTTTTTTACAAATTCTTTCATTGTCTGTTTATTTGAGATTGTCCTAATTTCACCATCTTATTTGAGAGACAGCTTTTCTGGATATATAATTCTGGGTTAGCATTTTTTTTTTTCTTTCAGAGCTTTATATATGTCATCCCACTGCCTTCTTGACAGCATGGTTTTTTGCCAAGAAATCAGAACTTAGTTTTATTGGTTCCCCTTTGTAGGTAAGAGTTCTTTTTTCATGAGCTGCTCTGGAAATTCTTTCTCTGTCTTTGGTTTTGGAAAGTTTGATTATGGTATGTTTTGGTGACTTTCTTTTGGGATGGGATCTGTCTTGATTGAGATGCGTTGACCTTCTTGGATGGATATCTGCTCATCTTTAATGATATTAGGGAAGTTTTCTGCCAGCAAATCTTCAAAAATTCTCTCTGTGCTTTTTTTTTTTTTTTGACTCCACCTGTTCTGGAATTCCAACCACACATAAATTATTCCTCTATATAGTGTCCCACATAACTCTTAGGCCTTATTTATTTTTCTTCATTCTTTTTTTCTGTTTGTTTCTCAGAAAAATTAGTGTCAAGAGATTTGTCCTCTGTTTCACTGATTCTGTCTTCCATTGCTTCTGTTCTACTCTTATGTCCTTCCATTGAGTCATCTACTTCTGAGATTTTATAGTTAATCTTCCGGATTTCTAGTTGTTTTCTTTGTATCTAATTGTCTATTTATTTTGTCATTTTTTTTATTGTATTGTTTTCCTGAATTCTAGAGTTTTGTTGATGTTCCTTGAATTTTTCTGTATTTTCCTTGATTTCTTTTTTGACCTATTAGAGGATCCTATATGTAAGTTTTTTGATTTCTTTATCAGGTAGTTCCATTGCCATTTCTTCCTCTGGAAAGTTTTCTGGCCCTTTATTTTGGTCGCTTGCTTGAGGCATCTTGTCCGACTTCTTTATGTGATTTGATATTGTCTGTTGTCTCCAAGGCATTAAGTTGTTTTATATTTATTGACCAATTGTATGTTTGTTGCAACCTGATTTTTTGTTTTGATATATCTGGATGTGTGGGGCAGGCACTCTACACTGGTTACTAGTCTAGCAGCACTGGAACACACACCATCTGAATCCAAGTGTGTGGGGCAGCAGCTGGCAGTGTGGCCACAGATGTGTTTGCTGATTGTGCGGGATGGCTGAGTATAAGCTGTGTTGGTGTTGGCCCCTGCCAACCCTTGGAACAGTCGTGTGGGAGTAGGCATTGGTATTTGCTGAGTAGGTGGGATGGTGGGTGTTGGGGTGTGGTGTGAGAGTAGGCACATGACAGCACACTCTTCTCTGCTTGCCTGAGGTAGGTGGCATCACTGGAGCAGTCTCCAGCTGCTCGGGAGGGCAGGGTGGTGACTGGGGAGCAGGGACAGACAGGATCACCAGAGCAATCCCACACCCACTTGGAGGGGAAGGGCAGGGGATGTGATCAGGCAGTCAGAAAAAACACAGTTGCCACTACTCAGTGGATGGATGTCATGGATTGAGCTGTGTCCCCCAAGAATGTCAACTTGGCTAGGTCGTGATTTCCGGTATTGTATGATTGGCTACGTTTTGTCATCTGATGTGATTTCCCTATGTGTTGTATATTCTATCGCTGTGATGTAATAAAATGGATTAGTTGCAATTATTCTGATGAGATCTACAAGATTAGATAGTGTCTTAAG
>NW_004444211.1:1317823-1406906 GCF_000243295.1 Trichechus manatus latirostris
GAACCTCATACCACCAAGAAAGCAGTGCCAAGAGCAGAGCGTGTTCTTTGGACCCAAGGTCCTGCTTAAAGAAGCTCCTAGTCTGGGGGAAGACTGATGAACAAGAGGACCTTCCTCCAGAGCTGACAGAGGAAGAAAGTCTTCCCCTGGAGCTGATGCCCTGAATTTGGACTTCTAGCCTACCAGACTGTGAGAAAATAAATTTCTCTTTGTTAAAACCATCCTCTTGTGGTATTTCTATTATAGCAGCACTAGATAACTAAGACAGTGGGTAAGAGGAGGACGGTGGATGGGGCTGGGTGAGAGGTAAAGGGGAGCTCAGACTGTCTCCCCAGCAGTTGGTGACTGCAGGAATGGAGACGTTTATGACTCTAATCACCAGGAGAGGGGGAGGAGGAGGAGTGCGCTCCTCAAGTGACTGAATGAGGGTGTCTGAGGGCTTCCCATTGGCTACAGTGAGCATTCGGGGCTGCCTGTGGTCTGGTCAGGTGGGGAGATCCCACTAACACTCTGCAGATCTGTCATTCATTCCATTTGTACCACCCACACCAATGGTCAGGGACTGCCCCTGGTGAGCTGTTCTGTCTCTGTGTCCCGGCTCTCTTCCTGCTTCGTGGACTCTGAAATCCCCAGAGCTCTTGCGTTTCCTCCTGCACACTTCTTCCCTAGATCCAGTTCATGTCCTGCTCACCTTGCATCACTCCAGGTATGTCAACACAGTTTCTCTGTCTCCTGTTGGGAATTCTGTGAAGTTGCCTTCCTGTGCTCCACACCCAGGACCGTTGTTGCCTTTGTCTTAGATGGCCTTCCTGTGGCAGGTCAGCTGGCAGGGCCCCTCCATTTCATATATCTCCTTGTTTGCTGTTTTCAATTTTCTTCTTCCAATTTGTGTTCAGTCTAATTCTCTATCCTTCCATTTGATGTTCAGGGTTCCAGGACTGTCATTTGTATCTATTTCACTTGGTTTCTCAGGTCTTTTCTGAAGAGGGACAGCAAGGTGTGTCTGTTTAAACCACCATCTTGGCTTCTCTAGTGTTGTTTTTCAAGCTGAATATTTGATTAAGGACAACTGATCTCTAATAATTCTGATGACTCAGTGAAAATGGAGCCCTGGCTTTTCAGGTATGGCAAAGTTCTTCAATTCTATTCTAAAGAATAACAACCTTGATCTGCAAAGTGTTTGTAATTTCTTTTGTCTGTTAAACTTAACATAGAAGCACAAAACTCTCTAGTTTATCTCTAGTTTTGTCCTTTTAATGGGATTGATTGGATGCGTACATACTATGTGAAAACTCCAGCTTTCTAATTTCTCTTCTCACCCAACTTAACCCCCTCACTCCCCAAAATACAGTTAAAAACTAAATATATGTCCTTCCTGAAACATTTTGAAAGATTCCTGGCAGTCTGATTTTTTTTTTTTTTTCTCATATATGTTTGAGTCTTACATTATTCCTAGGACATAGTTTTCATCCTTTCTTTTTTTTTTTAATTTTCCTTTCCCCACAAGAGAAGTCAGTCTTCGGAAAAGTCATTACAACCTACTTGTGTTAAAGATTCTGGGGAATAAAACAGTAGAATCCATTAATAGCAACAGCCACTCCTCAAAATTTATTATCTTTTATATGCAATACAATATCCTTTGAAATAGGATACAGTATGTGTACAATGAAAAGGAATATATTTCTTTAAATTTTACTTATAAAATGAATAACCCAAAAAACCAATACATAAAAAGTTAAATATTTAATGATCAAGATCCAGATATTTATAAAAAGCTTCCTGTGAGACCTAACACTTTTTTGTTTTGATGAAAAATAACAACAGAAAAATAAGACATTATAAAACTATTCAAATATAACCCAAATATGACAAAAGCTCATGATATGAATGGATTCGAAAGCTGACATAGCACATTATTGCCCCAAAACAGGGTAAAAGGTAAAATTTAATCCAGGATTTTTTTGTTGTTGTTGTTGAAAATGCAGCACATTTTCCACTTTTTCCTTTTAACTTTATCATCTCAGCTTTTCCATTGTTTATAAAATATCTGTGCCAGCAGCGATAGTAGTTAAACACTTTATTGCATACAATAAGGGCTTACTAAAGTCAAGATAAATTAAAGGGGATTTAATAAACAACTGGATGAATACAATTACCTCTGATTCAGCTTTTTATAAGTTAATTAATATTAGCTTTGAAAATCCAACATGTATGTAGCTAAAGCAGAGGAATTTTCCCAACACCTGTTGTTTTAGTAGAAGTATCAGTATTAAATGGTAAATTATTTGAAAATTATACTGACCAAATCACTGCAGGCTACAAAATATTCAATTCAGAATGCTTACATGTTTCATATTAAACCATTCATACTTGTTACCATTAACAGCCTGCTATTCAAAAAAAAGTGTTTTTTTCCTTACAAAGAATTAATTCTCTTAATAAATGCCTCTTTCACTTTTGGTACTTGGACAATGCAATTATTATTTCATGTAATTTTTTCTTTATTTTAACTGTGTAATGAATTTATCTGAATTTATCTGAATTTATGTGTAATGAATGAAGCTAGTCTCTTTTCTTTCCATTTAAGCCCAGATTGATCTAGAACTGTATGTTTTACAAGTAAATGTAGAAGATGTATTTCCCATGTTATTTTATATACTGAATTATAATTCATGTACTGTAAACTTCAAAATTCACAATTAACTGGAAAATAAAATCTAGAGAGGGTTAAAGTAAGAAATATGTATATATATATATATACACACACACACACACATATATATCTATGAGAGCTTATTTTAATTCAGATTTCATTGATAAATAAGTTTGGTATTTGTTGCATGTAAGAATGCTTTTTCCCCCTTTAATTTTGTTCTTACTTTGATATATGAGCAGATTTAAAAATGCCTTGACACTTGACTGTTGATTCTATCGTTTGTCCCCTGAGTCATTCAGCTCTTTATTCTATATCTCTCCGTGTACCCGGAATTCTTTATCATCAATAAATTCTCCCCATACATAGACAAAGATGAAAACATGTATCTGTATCTGAGAGCTGTCTGTCTAATTGTAGCAATTAAAACCCTTTAATTTTTTTAATCTTGTCTTGGTTTGAATTATGTCCCCCCAAAACTGTGTGTATCAATTTGGCTGGGCCATGATTCCCAGAATTGTGTGGTTGGCCTCCATTTTGTGATTGTAATTTTATGTTAAAGAGGATGAGGGTGGGATTGTGACCCCACCCTTACCCAGGTCACATCTCTGATCCAATGTAAAAGGAGTTTCCCTGGGGTGTGGCCTGCACCACCTTTTATCTTTCAAGAGATAAAAGGAGAGGGAAGCAAGCAGAGAGTTGGGGACCTCATACCACCAAGAAAGAAGGAGCAGAGCGTGTCCTTTGGACCTGAGGTTCCTGCGCAGAGATGCTCCTAGTCTAGGGGAAGACTGATGACGACAAGGACCTTCCTCCAGAGCCGACGGAGAGAGAAAGCCTTCCCCTAGAGCTGACGCCCTGAATTTGGACTTTTAGCCTACTTTACTGTGAGGAAATAAACTTCGCTTTGTTAAAACCATCCACTTGTGGTATTCCTGTTAGAGTAGCACTAGGTGACTAAGACACATCTATTTGTGTGGTTTCCACAGTGTTATTTTATTAAATATCTGGGCCACATTCAGATTCACAATTGATCATAATATTTAGCCTTACTCTACAAACAGAGAAATCTTAAAGCTAATACAACATAACATTCATCTGTGTGCCTACTCTCAGCAAGGTACTTAATAGACATTATTTGTTTATTTCTCATGTAGTGCAATGTTATTATACCCATTTATTTAGCTGAAGGAATCTCTCAGAGATGCAAATTATCTATCTTATGGTCATATTGCTAAAATTGGTGGAAGGAGGATTTAATGTTATTTCTGTTCGACATCATAGACCATGTCAAGTACATTTTCCTAATAGACACATACTTGCTAATGCCAGAACTATGTTGTGGTATCCATGAGAATGCACCTCTCAAACCTCCAATTACAAGGAGTGTAGTTGACCAAGAGTCTCAATTGCTGTCCTCCGAAATCCATCAAAACATTTGCACCGAGACTATGTCCCAGTCAAATAATGAGTACGGCAGAGAGAATGTGGTGCGTTCTTTTTATGTGGCCTTTTCGGCCATGGGTTTGTAATTCTTCCAAAAATGATTGATCGGGCTGCAATCTTCTAAGGGATTGGTCGGTTTTCTATCCATGTAAGTGGCTGGCGAGGGATTGGTCAGTGTATGATCTAACTTTCCAAGGATTGGCTGAGGAAACCCACCCAATAGTTGACATTAACCAGGATTGGCGGCTGGGTAGCCCTAACCAGTGTAAACTTTACCAAGGCCCAGTGACTGATAGAAACCTTTCAAGGTGGAGGCTCAGATCTTCCTGATCAAAGAGAGCCAGGAAGGGAGGGTGTTCAGGAGGGAGCAAGTTCTTTGGACATGGAGCCCTTTGCCGAGAACCTCCTTGAAGAGCTGTAATACGGGTCTGGGCTGAGCTGGTAACATTAAAGACCGACAGAAATGGCGGCAAGTGCAGCAGAGCTGCGTGGCAAAGAAACAGTGGCAGAAGTGTAAGTGTCCGGAACCACGAGACCAGAAGGCAGCTGCGGTGGGAAGATCCAGCCCATGGAGCAAAGATGGGCACCTCCTGCAGGGAGGCTGCTAGCAGAGCTGGGCACCTACAAGCAGGAGGTTAGCAACAGAACAGTGACTTAGGCATACACCATACAGGGATTGCTCATAAAACGGTTTTACTTTGAATATAGTCATAATGCAGGCCTAACCCTGGCAGAGGCCCAGGGTTGTCCCAAAGCTTCTGGCTGAGAACTAGACCAGCAAGCCCAAGGGGCCGGATGTGGCCATGAAAACTCACATAGAAAGACAGAGAGAGATAGAGAATGTACGCAGCTGTGCTGCACTCGACCTAACGACACATCTGCTGAGGGGACACCTGCTGAAACCTAGTTCATGGCGCCCGGTGACACAAAAATGGGTATCGGTAATTTGGGAAGGGTGAGTGAGTTTCCTTTTACACATGAGTGGGTTCCTCCCCTACAATGCTAAATGGAATACTTACAGGGGTGGTGGGGACTGGTTCATCTCAAATTTGTTCCTGTTGTTTACTGTTTGCTTTCTCTAAGTAATATATCTCTTGTATGTGATTTAACTTCTATAAGTAATAATAATAGCTTTCAATTGACAACACTATGAAAGTTTTTTGTGTGTACTACCCAATCAGATTAGATAGTACAGTTGTCATCCCAGCAGTCTTATTAACGCTTGTAATTTTCAGGCAACGTTCAGAGACAAAGGTAGACCTATGATTAGAACACATAAGTATCTTCTGACGGCTGACTTTGGCTTGAAACATTCCAGTGCCTTCACTGAATCTTTCTTAGTCTGCACAGTGATCTAGGACACATCCACTGCAACTTCAATCTCTCTCTCCTTTTCTCAGAGTCAGACTTGCTTTGCAGTGTTACTGGTGGCTCTCACACAGGCATTCTCCCCAACAAAATCTTTGCAAATTAAAAAAAAAAAAAAGACCTGCTATCAGTGAAGTTGTTAAGGGTCCAGTGGTCAGGAATGTGCTAGAATATCTCTTTCAAGGTAAAAGACAAGTACTATGTGCTACATCTTGCATTGCACCACAAAGAAAGAAGCACTTTGTCTCATAGACTTCTATGGGTTATGAATGCAGAACTTTCCACATATCGGAATATTGTTCTGGCCTATGCATCTGGTGAGATGGAAGGCTACCAGTTTTGAATGGGGTCTGAAGCAAGAAAAGGCCCTGCGGCAAGTCTAAGGTGCCATATAATCATCCATATGATCCACCATATCGTATTGTATTGGAGGTGGCAGTAGAGGAGAAAGTTGCAGTATGGAGCCTGCAGCAAGCTCCAGTGGGTGAGTCACAATGCAGCCCCCTTGTGTTATGGAGAAAAGCCATGCTATCTGTGGCAGAGTATTATACTCCGTTTGAGAAAAAAATTAATGGTGTATTATGGACTTTGGTAGACTTGTAATACAAGATTATGGGAAATTAAGTGAGCAAGTATCTGAAACTTCCCAGAATATGATGAGTTAAACATACCTACCAAGTCATAAATTCAGATAGGCATAGCAGGAACATTCTGGACTTAGCCCAACCTGGACTAGTGGGAAAAAGAAGCTGGATGAACCAGTGGTCCAGAACTCCATTTCACTAGTCACAGACCCCACCACAGTTGTACTAATATCCCATATTTATCTTGCACATATGGCTGTATTACAGGGGAGAAAGGGTGTCCTTGACAAATAAATTGAATGAGGAAGGAAAGCCTGAACGTAGTTTATATGTGGATCATCTCAGGAAATGAGTACAAGCTGAAAATGGATAGTGGCTGCATTATAGCTACATTCAAGGGTGGCCCTGGAATTCGGAGGATAAAGAGAATCTTCCTAATGGCTTATCTGTGAGTAGTGCACTTGTTAATACACTTTATGAGGAAGAAAATGTGGTTCAAGATGAAAATATATACATAATCCATTACAGAGTTCAAGGGCCTACTTGCCTTGTCATAGACCTGAAAAGAAATGGACTAGAAGATGTGAGTCAAGGAGATCTGGGGTTGCGGCATGTGGATAGATATATGGGAGTGGGCATAAAGTACGAAAATTTTAGTATCACACATTATAGCCCATCAGAATCATCCACCAAGGAAGAAGTGCTGAAAATCTAAGTAGAAAAAATGTCCCTGGAAGCTCTCATTAGCCAGGCATTGTCATTGGCCACCACATAACTAGCATGGTAGCGCATGAACAGTATACACCAGGATGGCAGAGATGAAGACTGTTTATGGGTTAAAAATGATGGTCTTCTTACTTACCAAGGCCAGGCAAACTACTACTGCCTCTGAAAGTTCAACCTGTTAACATCGGAAATGAGCACTTCCCATTCAATATAACATTATTCTTCCAGGAAAAAAACAGTTAACTATAGCAGACACTTTCTACCCTAGAAGGGCTAGTAGCTCATCTTTACAGAGATAGATACCTACTCTGAATATAGGCTTGCCCTCTATGTCTGTAAAGCCTCAGCCAGTACTACTATTCAGAGTCTCAGGAAATGCTTGATCCACAGGCAAGGAATCCAGCACAGCATAACAGGGAACTTTACCAGGAAACCTACTTTGCAGTGAAGAAGGTGTAGGAGTGGGCTCATGATCTTGGATTTCCCTAGTTATATTATGTACCACATCATCCAGAAGCTGCTGGCCTAAAAGATATTGAAGTGGTCTTCTAAACATGCAGCTGAAGCACCAGCTCGGAGGAAACATTTGAAAAAATAGGCTGCTGAGGCTGCTTATGTAAAACCAAACACCTCACAGGATTAGGTTTCTTGGTTTGGAGGTGTAGGGTCATTTTATGGGATGCCCCAGTTAATTGCCTAATATCATGTTTAGTGCTTCTATTCTACCTCCTAGATAGTAGCATAGTTCCTGTGGTCTTAAAAGCTTGCAAGGAACCATCCAAGATACACTAATTAGCCTCTATTCGCCTGGAGTAACAGAAAAAGAAGGAGAATCAGGAATAGGAGGAGGAAATGGAATGAGTGCTTAATTGCCTCCATGAACAACTGCCTCCTTTGCCATAAGACCAGAAGAACTGGATGGTGACTGGCTACAATTAATCAATGTTTTGATCAACAGTCTATAGCAGAATCCTCATCAAAAGGGGGGAAATGTGGAATAAAGTTTCACATTTTCATTGCATCCACAATTTACAGAGCCAGGAGGCTGGATGAACCCTTGAAACCAATGCCCTGAGATAAGTTTTAAACCTTAAACCAAAAATATCCCCTGATGTCTTCCTTAAACCAAACAATATTTTCACGTATTTGTGAAGAGTGTCTACCTTGAGCATCGTGTTCTTTTAAAGAGCTGTCTATTTGGGATCGAATTAACAACAGCATACTGAAAGGTTAGACAGGAAATTTAGAGGGTAATGAGTTTAAGTTAATGAAGGCGGAAGAATTTGGCAAAAGAAGGTGAAAATGTTCGCACAACTTGAAGAATGTAGCCAGTGTCACTGAATTGTAGGTATAGAAATTGTTGACTTGGTATATATTCTGCTGTATGTATTTTCTACAACAACAAAATATAATAAAATGAGTTAATAACAAAAAAGTAAGAAAATGTTAACATACACATGGACAAAGATGGGTTATGTCAAAGGTTATGTCAAACAGGAGCCAGCTGAACTAGTTCCAAAAGGCCAAAGCTGGAAGAATATGAGCAAAAACAAACAAACAAACAAACAAAAAAACTAAAAATCATATTGGATTATAATCAAAAGTTTAAAATAAATATCCATAAGTTTTTACTGATATAATTAAATGACAAGAGACTAATGTCCTGTGCAGAAGAATTACAAAGAATTTATGCAGGTACTCTGTCATCAAGGAATAGGAGCATACTTCCTATTCTTTAAGTCTGGGCTGTGCATAGTGACTTTCTTCCAAAGAATACAGTATGGAAAGGAGCGGGTGATGAGTAACTTTACAGGGGAGAACTCTGACAAACACTACCTCAGCCAGGTGATCAAGGTTAACTTCAACAGTGGTAAGTCATGTTGATAGTACGTACTCTTGATAAGATATGATGAAAATGGCTCTTCACTTCTGTAATCTTCCTTCCAAAAAACTGTAACCAGTTTAATCATGAGAAAAACATGAGACAAAACCAAATTGAGGTACTTTCTACAAAACACCTGACCAACACTCCTCAAAACTGTCAAGGTCATCAAAAACAAGGAAAGTCTGAGAAGCTATCATAGCCAAGAGACGCCTAAGGCGACATGACAACTAAATTTAATGGGGTGTCCTGGATGAGTTCCTGGAAAAGACATACTAGATTAGCTAAAAAGTAAGAAAATCTGAATAAAATATGAACTTTAGTAAACAATAATGTATTGATATTAGTTCATTTATTGTAACAAAGGTGCCATGGTAATATTAACAATATTAATGTTAATAATGGTATCCCTGGGTGGTGCAAATGGTTGCAGCACTTGACTGCTAACCAAAAAGTTGGTGGTTTGAGTCTCCCCAGAGGTGCCTCAAAGAAAGGACTAACAACCTACTTCTAACTTCTGAAAATTCAGCCATTGAAAACCCTATGAAGCACAGTTCTCCTCTGACACACATGGGTCAGGATCAACTCGACAGCAACTAGTTTAATGTTAATAATAAAAGAGGCTGTGTCCAAGAGAAATGAAAACTATCTTCACAATTTTTTGTAAATCTAAACCATTCTAAAAGTCGTATATTATTACCATTGTTCACAATTAAGGCTATCTTTCAATAAATTTCTTAAAATGTGAATAAATCTCTTAAAATTCTTAAATTTGCAATATTCCATCAATAATTATGAATATATATGACAATTAAGTGCAACTTTATCAAGTGTTAATATGTTTAAATGTTTTGAGAGTAATTATTTAAAAAATCAAAATGTACTATAAACAGCATGTACATCAGCTCCATAAAAAATTTATTTTTATTCAAAAAGTATTTTTATTGTTATTGCTTTGAACATGTAAGCATTGATTTTTTTCTGGGCCACTGGAGGCCATCATACCCTTTCTTAAACAAATAAGTGCATATGCAAATTAATAACTTAATTTGAGAGACATTTATAGATAGTCTAGAAGAATCCTCATAGTATACGGCAAAGCTGACAACTTACTGATTCAGAGTGGATTGTTCTTTTGTAGTCAGGAATTCCTCCTGCATACTCAACCAGATTCAATGCTATAATTGAAGGCAACTTGATATTCTAATAGAAAGGCAAACTGTTGCTAGAGCACATACAAATAAATAAAAAAAATTAAAATTAAAACATGAAGAAAGTATTTGAGTTAATCCAAGATTTTGTCATGAAAAATCTATGTTGCTTTCTTTGTACTGTGGTGAAGGATAAGGCAACAATCAAGCGAATGAAAAATGTTAGAATTCTTGAAGTGTATTAGACATTTAAAATATGAAGTGATGATAGCCAACAAAGCAATGACATTTCTTTCTCTTAGGAATAACTGTGTGAGATATTTTTAAAGGAATACATAATAATGCCATGCATATGTGAAGGAAAAAAAAACAAACTTTGAAAATCCTGAAATAAATCCAAAAGTTAGCATATGGTTTTATCATAAAATTTGCATCTTATTTTTAATTTTAGTAAACTTGGCTTTTTATGGTTTGCATAGTACGCTCTCAAGCTTTGGAGGTAAGAGCACAAAATCAAAAAGTTTAATTGCTAATGTGTCTTTACCATTTTGTGACCTTCAGGAACTAATCTAAGCAGGGTTTGTCTCAATAAATGATTGTCATCACTCATGTTATTTAATTTTATTGTGATGTTAAGTCTTCCCCTAAATGCTAGTGGGAAAATAACATCATCAACAGGAATACACATTTCAACAGAATGCATATGGAGTATGTTTTGCAGATCAGGTATAAGAATTAAAACAGTAAAATAACGTTTGCAAAAATGATGATTATCTTTTGAACATGATCTAACATATTAGTGCCCAAGTATGAAATATCATTTGAAATCATGCTATTATTTTTAGAAATTAATGAGCAGTGATATAATGAGCCTGATTAAGTGATATAGAAAATTAGTTAGCTCCAGTATAATAACTTGACATGTAATTAATTGTATGTGGTACCACTGATGCGAAATATCACTGAAGCCTTCTTAGATAATTACACAATCAGTAGGAGCTTTTCAGAGCCAAAAAAAAAAAAAAATTGTTCTTTAATTCAGGAAAATAGAACTGAGCCATTTAAAGCAAAAACTGAGTAACGTGTTTTGAGATATACCACATAGTAAGAAAGCCCTATCTGTGCTAATAAGGAAAGGTTGTGTATAGGTTATTTTATAGCTAAAAGTAACAAGACCAATGTATGTTATTTTATTAGCTGGTATACATAAATTTTATAAATGTAATCATTCATGTTTATGATGATAGAATTGTTCATTAAAACTGAACAATGTTAATTTCTTGTGATTTCATTGGGTTTAGCATCATACCTAAAGCATAGATATTAGCTAACCCAATCAGTCCATTTAAAACAAAAGCTAAGAAGTATGAAATTAAACCAGAGAAGTTTTATTTTTATGAAAAAATGTCCCAATTAAAGATTATGACCAAATTAGACTCTAACAGTTTTATGCAATTAAGAAATCACAAGTTATTTTTTGTTGCTCATTTTTTGTTAACCGTTAAATCCATGATGGCTCTCAATAATAAAGTTGAGTAAATGACAGGTCTGAAAATAAAATCAGGTTAGGTCTGTGATAGAATTTAAATAGCTTAAATAAACATCAAGTTTTTCTGCTCTCATACAATAGACCTTTATATGCAAATCTGTATTTTTACAAGCATAATAAGTTAATACATGCAAATCAATAGAAGTGATATAGCTAAATATTACTTGCATTTAAAATATGGTTTAAAATGTACTATTTTAGTACATAAACTTTCAGTTATAAATATAAAATACTAACCGAATATATACAATAAATATACTAACAAAAGGCTTTAAACAAACCACAGATTTGAAAATTTGTAGAAAAATTACATAAAAATATAAATAAAGCTAGAGTTCAGTATAAAAAAAATGATCCTTGCATTTATTTAAAAACATACTTTACTTCACTCAGAAGTACTCTTGACACAGGATATAAATAGCTGGACCAAAACATAAAATAAAACATAAGACATAAAAAAACAAAGCAAAACAAAAAGAACAAACCATTTCAGTTACATAAACATACGTTTCGGACTTTGTGTCCTACAGATTCCTTCTAAAAGGGCTAGAATAGTGGTTCAAAGTTGTATTATCTGTTATATTTAGCTTCATTTAGATCTCTAAAGTCTGAAGTGAGAATTTAAAGTTAACACACCTAATTTTTTTATTTTATTGTACAAAAAGTATTTTTTTATCATTTAACAAATATTTATAACTAAGGATACTGTCTATATGAGCACATTTTAAATATGGTAGCTAAAATAAATACCTGAAAAAATTTTCTTTACAGCTTTCATATGACCAATGAATAGATTTTCAGAATCCTAAATATTCGTCTAGGTATAATACTAGCATATGTTTAAGCAAATTTCAATCACCACAATTGTTCTATTTTGTGATTCTGAAGTGAATTTTTGAGAACAAAATGGAGAAAAAATAGAGATAAGAAAAGAGAAAAAAACATATGTAAATTTGCTTGCATATTGACTTATTTACTCTTTCTATTAAGAAAAGTCTTTATTTTTTTCCCTGTATTTTTAATTATTGTAATATTTGGTAGTATTACTAAACAAAGTGAGAACATCATTGAGGGCAGTTACAAGCAAAGACACGACATATTTATGCTTATGTACTTACTATATGCATTTTTAAAATATAACTGATTTTTAAGTAACAAAAATATTTCTCCTTGTATAATATTTTTAAATTTTGTAAGAAAAAGTATTCTTCTTGGTTAATAATAAAAAACTAAGAATTATGTTTATATTGGAATATTAATGTTATTTTTGTGGTATAAAATAAATGCTGTCTCTCTTATTTAGCACTTTCTATTTAAAGGGTAGTTCCTTTATAAATTCATATATTCAGAAAATTTTTGTAAGGCTATTCATCAGGGTGTTTTCCTAGCTCTATATTTTAATTACAATGACTCTCAAAAGAAGTATAATCTTCAAAAACTTATAAATCATTAAAGATATATTATGGATATTGCTGTTTCAAGGGAAATTTAATTCTTGGAAAATAAGTTATTCCATTATGCATATCAATGTTATCTTCTCCATTTATACTTCATACTTTGTAATTTAGTTTTCTTGCTAAATCATATAAATCAGTTTAATGGACATTGTACTTGGGAAACTAATAACTAAGACTTTCAACATCTCAATCAAATCAGAACAAATAAAGTATCGACAGCGAGAACAGCAACAACAATACAACAGGTATTGAAGGACAAAGAGAAGAAAAGAAACCTATGTTTAAACACTCCAACAGGAGCCCTGGTGGCTAAATAGTTAAGTGCTCAGGTGCTAACCAAAAGGTTGGCAAATGGAACCTACTCAGCTGCTCACAGGAGAAAGGCCTGGTGATTTTCTTCCATAAGGATTACGGCCAAGAATGTCCTATGGGACAGTTCTACTCTGTCAAATGGGATCACTATGAGTGTAAATCAACTTGAAGTCACCTAAGAACAACAACAAGCACTTCAATGAAAAACAAAATTAACAAAAGCAAAATATTTAATTTTTTTAAAAACCGGAAAAGAGAGGAAGAAAAAAAGCTAATTATAAATGCTACCTATAAGAATCATCAATTAATCAAGTATAGAAGCTAACATAAGTCATCTAATATTCATTGCATCCTATATTTAAATCAATGATATTTTCAATAAGAAAAGTTCAGTTCGTAAAATTGTTTTATCTTCAGTTATTATGTGCTGTGTGAATTTTTTAAAGTATATATATATAATATATACACACACACACACCTTCCTATAGATAACATTATTTATAAACAAAACCATGAATTCCCATAAAGTTTCTCATGACTATACAGTCAGATATTTCTAGTGAGTTTGAAAATTATTACTGATTATGGAATTTTTGGTATTGTTGTGATTAACTGCCCTCCAGTCAGTCCCTGACTCACGGGAACCCAATGCACAAAGGAATGAAACACTTCCCAGTTCAACACCATTCCCATGCAGTTGCAGATCAGACTGTTGTGATCTGTAGGGTTTTCATTAGCTGATTTTCAGAAGTAGCTCACCTAGGCTTTCTTCATAGTCCATCTTAGTCTGGAAGCTCCACTGAAATCTGTCCAGCATCATAACAAGAAGCAAGCCTCCACTGATAGATGGGTGGTGGTTGCACATAAGGTACAATGACCGAAAGTGACATCCTGGTCACCCACATAAAGTCGAGAATTCTACCACTGAACCTCCCCTACCCCTATTTAGATCTGCTATATTTTGATGAATTGCTTTAAAAAAAATTCCAAAGCAGTTATTTTTCTCTTGTAGTCTGATTAAGTTTCCATTCTTTCCTTCACTCGATCCTTCACTTGGGTAGGAGTAAACAAACATTTGGCTCTACTAACTTTATGTGTTTAATGAAGTAATTTTGGCTACCAATATAGGTGATCAAGGTTCATTTGGAACTCTCATATTTATTCTGAGTGTCATTGCAAATTTACTCGTTAACCATGTCTGGAAGTCTTTGTCCTCCCAACACCAACCTTGTTAACTCTGTTGAAAATTGGAGAAATTGCTCTTGAATGGCCTAACTTTTGGTAAGACTTCAGGTGAATTTTTCTCCTCAATATTAGGAAATAAGTTGATTTTCATAAGATATCCCATTTAATACATGGTGCAAAATCAAAGGTAGCATCAATTAAACTAATTTAAAATATCTAATAGTAAATGCATGATTTCCACAGCCATCATCAGCCATCTAACATTGTGTATACGTTTCTAAATATTTCTCTGAGTTGCACCGCCCTGGGCATAGAGAGTAGATGATATTTTTCATGATATTTCTGGGTTTTCTAATCTAGTCAGGTATGATTCCAGATGGGAAAAGAAATGACCTTGTCATGATCTGCTGCCAGAGTCTTGTCATTCATTATCTCAGGGTGGAGTGGTCTATGCTCTTTTATGGATATGTCTACATGACAGCAAACTAACGCTTTGAAAATTAATTAACATGAACATATGGAAGTGGGTGTTAGTTTCATAACATACAAACTGGCTCAATTTTACAAAATGCTTCATCCAAATATTTCTAGCAGTGCAGATATAATAGGATCCTAGAATAATTTGGAAACTTGAAGGAAAGTTTACTTTAGTGATTCAGATTCACTTATTATGATAAAAGATAATACGTCTACAAGGGCATTTTGTCTACTTTAGAAATTACCTAAGGGATTGTAAGAGAAAATAAGTTCACCTTGGTTTACCCAGATTTACTTTTATAAATCAACTCCCAATAGTTACACTAATACATTTTTTTCATGTCAAATAATCTAGTTAATTTTTTTCTTTCTTTTCTTTTTTTAAATAGGCAAAACTTTCATATAGTAAAGAAAAATGGTTTAAATTTTAAAAGAACTATGGGTTACTTTTACACCCACATGATTCTAAATAGCTGATTTTATTATGTTTTCCCTTTTGCTTGGCATTTATTGTTGAAATTGGTAAATTTGGTAAATATAACTTTACTTAAGGGTATAAAACTACTGTAGAATATCATTTATTTGGACATCAATTGCACCAGTACTAAAGTTGGATACAGTTGAATCCACCAACTGTCCCTTGAACATCTTTATAGAGACCTATGAGCATTCCACTTCTCCATGAATCTGTGAAGGTCTATGGTCTATCAAAGGCAAGTTTCATGACAATTACAGCACCAACATCATATTTTCAGAGGTTTCAATATCTTTGCACAAAGAAAGGTATTTCTTTAAATGAGAGAGAGATTGAGATAATATTATATTTTTAATCTTTATATTATATAACTTCAAACGTTTTTGTGTAGTGGTTCAAATATACTCTTTTAATGGGTTGTCATTTGAAAGAAGAACAGAGGTTTTTTTATGTTTATTTTATAACAGAAATAATCTTTAAACACTGCCATTAGAAAAAAAATACTTGATGTTTTCTTTGCTAAATTCTAAAATCTTTATTTCCTAATGTCACTAATTGGCACATATTAAAAAAACAAACAAACTTTGAGACATCTGGTTATAACTATCAAAATTTAGGCAAAGAATAAAAGTGCAAATAAATTTATGATTTGTAAAAATGACTTGTGTAACAATATGTAAAGAATGACCAGTTTTAGACCAAAACTACATACATACATTTTGTTCAATAGTGCACTTCCAAAGTCCAAACTGAAATAATAATTTAATAACATATTTTACCATCATCTTTCTTGAAATAACTAATATTTAAAAAGAAATTGCCTTTATTTTTTATTCCTCTCATATTTTATAAGCTTTATGAACTCTGAAGAATTTTAATAACTGCACTATGTTAGAGTAACAAAATCCTTTTCAGTGATTGTAATACAAATTTAAACTTTACAAATTCTCTGCGGGTAAAAAAGTCAATTATAATATATGTTATTACCTTATCCTACCCCAGAAACCAGAACTATTTTTGGGCAAAAATTGTCTCTTGTGAGAATGGAAATATTCCCAGAGATATGACTTAAAATGTAGTGTTTGTAGAATGTCCCAAACACATGGGCTTGATTTTAATAGTTCCCATTGATTTCTTGAGCTTCACCTTAAATTTGACAGTCACAAAGGGAATGACAAGATGCTCTAATCTGAAAGACATTTTTTATAGGAAACAAGCACCACCTCCTTGCCCAAAACTCCCCACATTGAAACTAATTTCAAATTATTTAACCTGAGTTCCTTTGTAAGACATACTATGTTATATGTATAACAACGTGGTAATTTTGCATATATGACACATTTATTTCTTGTTTCAAAAAAAATGAATGTAACTGTTGCTAACAGCCCAAAAGAAATATGGTAAATGGAAGTCAATATAAATGTTCAAAAGGAAATCTTCTCCAAAAAAAAAAAAAGGTTTACTATTGGCTCACTGAGTGACCCAGGGCACACTTTGTCATAAGGCTGATGCCATAATAATTTCCTATGAGACACAGTATATATGCATCTAACAATATGGATATGCAGGTTTCAGTGTTGAGGGTAAACAGAATTGAGGGCATTGCCTAAGGAGAGAAGAAAAAAGATGATGCAACAGTGATTATTCCAGATAGGAGTCTCCAAAATTTCTTAAACTGTAACCAGAGAATTTGTAGAATTCAACATTCGTATTAGAGAACATAAATGGTGACAAATCAGTGACCTAGGCTTCCATGGTAAGAGCTTAGAAATAAAGAGCACATTAATTCCAAAATAGGCAGAATGAGAGAACTAATAATAAAACGGTAGGAATCAATGTTATTTAACAGTGAAACAATAATAAAAAAAAAACAATGAAACCAAAAGCTGGCTGTTTGGAGGAATCAATAATACTGATAAACCTCTAGTAAGACTAAACATGTGGGAAAAACAGAGAGAGAGAAATCATACATTCCCAAAAACATTAATGAAAGGATGTCAATACATCAGTATAGACTTTACAGTCAATAAAGAATAATAAGAATACACTATGAACATCATTGCATCAAAAAATTGAAAATATTAGAATTTTTGCATTTATGCATAGTGATAAGCATAGTGATATGCAAAAATTACTAAGGAATAAATTGATAATCTGAATATTAATGTAGATATTAAATAATAAATTAATTGTTAATAACCTTCCAACAAAGAAAATTGCAGTATCAGATGGCTTCACTTGTAAATCAATCAAGTATGTATGGAAGAAATAATACTAGCTATATGCAGACTTTCCCAGGAAATTGCAGAGAAGGAAATACTTCCCAATTCTTTATTTTGCCAGAATTACTGTAATAAAGAGTTCATCTCTGTTTTTGATGTTTGACTCCATTTTTTAATGTCGACTGCTGACTGCTTTTAATTGACATCTTTCTGTCTACATTTTTTGTCCCACATCTGGACAAGCTGGTGAGACAGCCTGGTGTTTCCTCTTTTGGCACAGGAGCAAAGTTTGAAGCACATAAGTCCAGTCTATATATGAGTATCTAACCACCATAAATACCCCAAATCAATCTCCTTTACTTGCTTCTCAAGCTATTTTCAGACTAGCTTGTTAAGCTGGCCACGCTCTTTTAATAAAGCCTCATTTTGTTACTTACAAACTTTTACATACTCTCTTGATATTTGTGTGTACCATCATCAATCTCAACCTCTGAAAAAATTTGGTTTTGGAGCATCAATTTCAATTCAGCATGCAGGCTGAGTAAGTATGGTGAAAGGTTACAACCCTGATGCACACATTTCTTGACTTTAAACCATGCAATATCCCATGTTCTGTTCTAATGACTGTCTCATGGTCTATGTAGAGGTTGTTCATGAGCACAATTAAGTGTCCTGGAGTTCCCATTCTTCATGATATTATCCGTAATTTGTTATGATTCACACAGTCAAATGCCTTTGCACAGTCAATAAAACACAGGTAAATATCTTTCTGGTATTCTCTGCTTTCATCCAAGATCTATCTGACATCAGCAATGATATCCTTTGTTCCATGTTCTCTTCTGAATCTGGCTTGAATTTCTGGCAGTTCTCTGTGAATGTACTGTTGCTACGACTTTTGAATGATCTTCAGAAACATTTTATTTGTGTGTGATACTAATGATATTGTTCAAAAAATTCTGCATTCTGTTGGATCACTTTTCTTTGGAATTGGCACAAATGTAGATGTCTTCCTGTCAGTTGGCCAGCTAGCTGTCTTCCAAATCTCTTGGCATAGACGAATAAGCACCTCCAGTGCTGCATCCTTTTGTTGAAACATCTCAGTTGGTATTCTGTTAATTCCTGGGGCCTTGTTTTCCACCACTGTGTTCAGTGCAGCTTTGACTCCTTCCTTCAATACCATAGGTTCTTGATCACATGATACCTCCTGAAATGTCTGAACATCGATCAATTATTTTTGGTACAGTGACTCTATGTATTCCTTCAATTACTTCAAATGACCATCAATTGATCATCTGCAACTTCCAGCTGAAGCTGAAGAGAATTAAAACAAGTCTACAAGAGCCAAAATACAACCTTGAATTCAGAGAGCTTCTCAAGAATAGATTTGGTGCATTGAACACTAATGACAAAGACCAAATGAGTCGTGGAATAACATCAAGGACATCATAAATGAAGAGAGCAAAAGGTCATTAATAAGAGAGGAAAGAAATAAAAGAATAAAATGGATGTCAGAAGAGACTCTGAAACTTACTCATGAACACAGAGTAGCTAAAGCGAGTGGAAGAAATGATGAAGTAAGATAGCTGGACAGACTATTTCAGAGGGCGGCTTAAGAAGACAAAGTAAAATATTTTAATGAAATGTGTAAAGAGCCGATGTTAGAAAACCAAAAGGGAAGAACATGGTCAGCATTTCTCAAGCTGAAGGAACTGAAGAGAAAATTCAAGCCTTAAGTTGCAATATCGAAGGATTCTATGGGCAAGATGTTGACTCAGAAAGCATCAAAAGAAAATGGAAGCAATACACAGGTATCACATCAAAAAGATTTGGTAGTTCAACATCATTAGTCCTTAGGGAAATAAAAAATCAAAGAAATACTACCTCAGGCCTATTAAAATGACTTGTCTTTCTCTTTCTATCTCTCTATATATATCCCATTGCTGTTGACTGGATTCTGACTCACAGTGACCCTACTGGACAGAGTAGAACATTCTTACAGTCTTTCCAAGGCAGTAAATTTATCTTTACAGAGCAGACTGCCACAGTTCTCTTGCAGAATGGCCGGTGGATTCGAATCACCCACCTCGATGTTAGTGGAGTGCGTAGTCACTGTGCTCCCACAGTTCCTATGTATATGTGTGTGTGTTGTTGTTGTTATTGTGTGTCATTAAGATGATTCCAACTCGTAGTAACCCTGTGTGACAAAGTAGAACTGACCAATAGGGTTTCCTGGGCTGTATCCTGTACCAGAGCAGACCACCAGGTCAGCGAAAAAGAGGAAGACCCTCATGGAGATTGATTGACACAGTGGCTGCAATGATGGGCTCCAGCATAGCAAGATTGTGAAGACGGCACAGGACTGGGCAGTGTTTTGTTTTGTTGTACAGAGGGTCATTCTGAGTCAGAACCTACTTCATGACACCTAACAACAACGACAATCATCTAAGGTATGTATTTATCTATAAATTACACCTATGTAATAATGTAACTAGAATGTCCAAAGCAACTGAAACTCTCGTATACTGCTAATAGGAATGCAAAATTTTGCAGACATAATGGAAAACAGTTTGGCAGTTTATATAAAATTAAATATATGCTTAAAATATGAGACAGCTATCCCAAGATAAATAAAAATTATGCCCACATAAAACCTGTATGCAAACTGTCATTTATAATTGTCCAAAACTGGCAACGCCCCAAATCGCCTTCCGTTGGAGAACAGATAAACAAACTGGTATAATCAAACAATGGAATACTGTTGTTAGGGGCTATTGAGTCAGTTCAATGGAATATTACTTATCAATAAAAAAGGAACAGACTACTTAGTCACACGACAGCATGAATAAATCTCAAATGGATTAAACGAAGTTAAGATTCAAGGTTACATATTGTATTATTCCATTTATATGACAAGCCAGAAAAGCAAAATATTAGCGAAATAAGGAATGCTAGTGGTTACCATTGGCAGAATGTGAGAAAAGTGTTGATTACAAAGGGGTATCTGAATTAGAGGTGGGAGGTGGAGGGATGATAGCACTGTTCTATATCTTTATTTTAGTGACAATTACATCACTTATATGGTCTTCAAAACACAAAATACTGTACACTAAAAGACTACATTTTACTGTACAGTTCCTCCTTGAATTTTATGCCATAAAAATAATATTAAAATTAAAATCCCAATTTTAAAACTACTATAAAGTACATTTTGCTGAGAAAAATAACTTTTTCTGGAATATAGTGCTAAAACTAGCAGTTTTAGAGACCTTTAGCTGACATACATAATCACCAGAAATGCTGGTTGCTGCTTCTATTACTAATGATCCAGTTATTCAATGTCTGACCTAAATTATTTGTTAAACACTAATAATAATAATAGAGGGATGACCTTTTCAAATTTACAGTCACTGGCAAATATATAATATGCAAAAAATGTAAAAAAAAAATATTTTGTGAGTGTCTAATTGAATCATGCTCGTTTTTTTAAGTTGCCTTTTTATTTTTCATGTCTGATAATGTAATTGGAATATAATAGAAAAAGTTTATGTTCTGTAGGATTTTGAGTTTCAATTTAGAAATCAGTAGAGAGATCCTCAGTTTTGATATGCCATAAACTCATTTAGTTTATTGCAAGGTAATCACGGCAAAGCACACACATAAAACCTCACCACTCTTATTTAGAACCAGAAAATCATAATTAACAATTACAATCACAATGTTGGTTCAATGGTTAAAGTCAAAATCTTTAGACTTCAGGTGTTTATATTTAAGAAGTCTTTGGAGGAAGGCTTGACCAGGGATTGAACTTGGTGGACGTCCCTTGCAGCTAGGGTTTGAGGTTGAAGGAAGCTGGCAGAGTCTCAGCCCACGCCTCTGGCAGGGTCTCCTCTTTGGAAAGTGCCATAGTGGGGAGGGTGATATTCTGTCTCTACCTTGGCTCAGTAAGTGAGCAGAAATTCAGGGTTTGTGAAAGTCTCACCTTGGCGTCATAGGAACCGGTGTGAGGTCAGACTGATATGCCTTCTCTCCAAGGTTAGAGAATTAGCTAAATGTCACATCTTTTCTGCAAGGTTAGAGATTAGGGAGGTTGTTTAGATTTCTCAAGGCAAGTTTACAAAGACTAACTATGTTATTATTATTATTGTTGTTTTTAATCACAGCATGCTGGATCAAAGTCAACTTCAAAGTTGTTTGCATTTTTACATACTTCACATGGTTCTAGTCTAAATTCAGAAATTTTCTGAATAACTTTGTAATGACTTATGGGTTTCTAATGATTTATTGTTAATGGTAGACAGCCTCACAAAGGAAGATATATTTCTATTTCTAATTTCATATTATGAGTAGTGATAATATGTGTTTTTAAAGCATAATATTGACTTATACCTTATGGGATTTGAAAGCATCATAGAACAGTTTATTTGTGCTAGGTTATTAAATTGATAACAAATAGAAATGATAGGATGCAATGATTATTATTATTTTACCATGTTACCTTTATCTAGTAACATATTAATCTATATAAAAAATATTGCCTATTTTAAAAAAAATTGTCTTCAATTCAATTTTTCTTCATGGCAACCCCAAGTGTGTCAGAGTAGAACTCTACTCAACAGGGTTTTCATTGTCTGATTTTTTGGAAGCAGATCACCAGGACTTCCTTATGAGGTGTCTCTGGGTGAAATTGAACCTCCAATCTTTTGATTACAGCCAAGCATATTAACCATTTGCACCACCCAAGAACAATAAAATATTTTATATTATACATAGTATATATATATTATACATATATTGTGTATGTGTATATATATATAAATACGTATGTATATTCCCAAGCCAACTATAGCTCTTTTTTCAATAAATCAAGGTTAACAAACACTTTCAAATTCATGAATTGTTCCAGTTAATGCCTTTGTTTTACTCTCATAACATCATAACTCCACTGATGAGTTGAATTCCTTCCCAGAAATGTATTTCAATAGCTTTATTTCCTCAGAAATTGACATTATAATAGGATACTTAGTATCATGATGAGATAAAGCTGGACTTGAAAAGGCTACTACTGATAATGATTAAAAAAAAGTAACCTATTGAAACACCATAGGTTCTGCTCTGAAACTTCTCTGTTTTAAAGGAAGAACGACAGATGATTTTAAAATATTTTAGTCAAGAACATATATTTGAGATTAGACTGACTATTTTAATTTTATCTCTTTCTTTTCTCTCTTTTTACTGATCTCTTAAGATTAAACACTCTCTTTAATATTTAGGATGATAAAAATGGAAATTAATTTTAAAGAAACTCAATGTCATTTTTAGCTGAAATAATAATTTACTTGAGTTTAATAAAGTTGCTTAAAATACTCAAACATTCTTAGGCATATCATTTACAGAATTCAAATAAATCTTTAAAGTGCTAAGCTTATGAGATTTGCAAAATTAACTTTGTAATTAGTGTGTGTCACAAAACATAGTATGGATAGGCTTTTTCCAACTAAATGAAGTTCAATTTAAGCAATGAACTCTATGCACGGCAGAATATCATTAGATAATTTTGGCATCACCAAACTCGGGTTGTAAACATTCAAATATTTTCTGTAAAAATCCATACAATTTATTTCATTATCTGATTTGGATCTGGCACTGAAATATCTACAGTAATTGAAGCATGTAATTTAAATAATGCATTTTCTGTATAACAAAAAAAGCACACATTCCTTTTAGAGATTTATTTTGTTTTTAGTTGAATTGTGACACTAAAGGTGTCTCGAAACATGTTTTTTTCTGTATTGATTAGTGTGTTACTATTTATTTATTAAGTGGATGATATTATTAAATAGAGTTCAACAGTATTTTTCATCATTACTGATTCTCCAATCTTGTAATGAACTTGAAGCAAACAAAATAGAAATTTAAAAGTGTATATTTTAGTTTGTAATTTTAATACATTTTACTTTTATTAAGAAAATAAATACCTGCTTTTCCCATGTAATTTTGTAATGCTATTTAACTTCAAAAAGTCGTGATAAAAGAGATATCTTTCTTTCAATAACCTTGATATCTAGCCTTATAAATTTGCACATTAAAATGGGGTCTCTAACACTACAACATGAAAATAATATAATTTTTAAAATTAATCATTAAATGAAGTTCAAATTGGGTTATTGAAATACAATAAAGTGATTAAATGTCTTCTGAACAATCTTAATTTTTTGTCTGATTTTATTTTAAATGTTTTGAACCAAACTGTTAAAAAAAATTCTTCACATGCATATTCACATTACTGTTTCCCCTCTAATCAACAAGTTTGACTTTATTTGTATTTTAATAATGGTTTTTAACATAGATAATATCTTAAAAACATCATGGAATTTTTTTTTGTTTGAGTTCTCTAGGTTCTTTAAGTGACCCTGAAAAACAGGTATCACAAAGATTCAGATGAGAGATTAATGGTTGTTAACCATGAGAACTCTAATCTTTACAGAAGCAGACTGCCACAGTTTTCTCCCACAGAGAAACTGGTGGTTTCAAACTGCTGACCTGTCAGGTGGCAGCTGAGAACTTAACCACTGCGCCAAAAAATCTGTCTTAGAAGAACTACTGCCAGAATGGTCCTTAGAAGAGAGGATGGGGAGACTTCATCTTACGTAGTTTGGATATGTTATCAAGAGGGACCAGTCCTTGGAAAAGGACATCATGCTTGAGAGGGTCGGCGAAAAACAGAAAGACGCTCAACAAGGTGAATTGACACAGTGGCTAAAACAACGGGCTCAAACATAGCAACAATTATCGGAATGGTGCAGGACTGGGTAGTGTTTCCTTCTGTTATACGTAGGGTCGATATAAGTCGGAACAGACTCAATGGCTCCTAAAACAACAGCATCATGAGAATATCACACATATTGTTATCCCGCCCTCTTGGCCCACATCAGAAAAATGCAAGGCCACTGATATCTTCCAGTAAAAGCTCAGGTTAGTTTTGGAACAAAGCAATATTTCTAATTTCAAGTTGTTGTTGTTAGGTGTCTACTAGTTGGTTCTGATGCGTAGTGACACCGTGTATAACAGAATGAAACACTGCCACGTCCTTCGCCATCCACACAATCGTTATGTTTAAACCCATTGTTGCAGCCACTGTGTCAATTCATCTTGTTGAGGGTCTTCCTTTTTTTTCTCTGACCCTCTACTTTACAAAGCATGATGTTCATCTCCAGGGACCGGTCCCTTCTGATAACATGTCCAAATTATATGAGAGGAAGTCTTGCTATCCTCACTTCCAAGGAGCACTCTGACTGTATTTCTTCCAAGACAGACTTGTTCATTATTCTGGCAGTCCATGGTATATTCAATATTCTTAACCAACACCATAATTCAAAGGCATAAATTCTTCACTGACCTTTCTTATTCATTGTCCAGTTTTCACATGCATATGAGGTGACTGAAAATATCATGACTTGGGTCAGGTGCGCCGTCGTCCTCAAAGTGACATCTTTGCTTTTTAACACTTTAAAGAGGTCTTTTGTGGCACATTTGCCCAATGCAGTACATGCCCTGTGTGTTGCCGTGATACTGGAAGCTTTGCCACCAGTATTTCCAATACCAGCACAGTCACCCTGGGTGGACTGGTTTCGGCAGAGCCTCCAGACTAGGACAGACTAGGAAAAACGACCTGACAATCTACTACTGTAGAAAGTTGGCCAGTGAAAATCTTATGAATAGCAGTGGAACATTGTCTAATTTCAAGAAGACTTACAAAATCCTGAATCAAACTTTAATTCATCACCTTTCTCCTTCACTCCCTGGAATTTACAGAGCTAAATTTTCTTAATTGGTGTAATAATAAAGATTTCTTTTTCAAATTTTAGAGGGAATAGAGCTAGAGGATGACACAATGGTTAAGTACTTGGCTGATAATCCACTGGTTAGTGGTTAGAACCCCCAGAGGCTTAGCGGGAGAAAGACCTGGCAATCTGCTTCCATACAGACTACAGCCAAGAAAACTCTATTGGGCAGTCCTACTCTGTCACATGCGGTTGACTCCATAACACCTAACAACATCAACAGGGTTAGATGTCACTTTGATGACTAATCTTTGTGTGAAACAAGCTGTGGTTTTTTTCATTCACCTCATATGAGTATGAAATTGGGATAATGAAAAATGAAGACAGAAGAAGAAATGACACATTAAAATTGTGATTTGAGGATGAACATTGAATACACGATGGGCTACCAAAAAATGAACAAATGAGTCTTTGAAGAAATACAACACAAATACTCCTTAGAAGTTAGGATGGAGAGATTTCAGCTTGCTTACAATGGACACATCATCAGGATAGATCAATCTCTAGAAAAGGACATCGTGCTTGATAGAAGGGGGAAAAAAAAGGGGGGAGAAACTCTCATTGAGGTGAATTGCATAATAGCCACAACAATGGATTCAAACATATCAACAGTCATGTAGATGGCACAGGACCATTTGGTTCTGTTATACACGAGGTCACCATGAGTGGGAGCCAACTCAATAGCAACTAACAACCACCACAGAAAGGGTTAGAGTAGGGACTTGATGTGATTTTTAACTAGCTAAAAAAGTTCTGATTTCTTATATAAAATGGCTGCTAAATATCGTGTTATCCTCAAGTGGAGAATCTGCAAATGTAAAGAAAAGTTATATAAATAAGAGGGAGTAAAAAGACGTTATGCTGTTTATTTTGTTTGTGATCATGTCTATGTCTTTCAGTGTGTGTTCCTCCTTCATTTTATGAAATGAAACTTATTTTGACATTGAAGCAGAATGTCTTCTACTAGGCAGTAATTACTTTAGCAATGTTTTCTTTAAAAAACGGTTACAAAATGATAGAACGAGCTATAGAATTAACTAATTTAAAAATATTCTTCTCTTTTTAAAAATTTCTTCTATTTCTCAAATAAGGCTGAAGTAATGCAAAGTTGCCAAGAATTACCCTTCAAATAGAAATATGCAAAATGATGTGACTGAAACAGTAATTCATCTACTTAATGGAATTCTTTTATTATTTAAGGTTTAAAATATGTTGTTCTGGGTGAGTCTCTTCAGAGCCTCCACTAGTTGCACCAAGACCCAGGAAGATTTCTACAAAGTCACAAACCATGAGTAAGGAATAGGATTTTTTGGGAAAGGACAAAACTCAGAACGGTAGTATCAACAGAAGAATCATGCAGTTTTTCAGGCTTGACATCATCCAGTGGGGTGGGGTGGCAGCATCAGCTTTCAGCTATAGATGGCCTTAGTTTGATTCCAGTGGAGAGACCCCATATTGCACTGTGGGAATCCATTTTTACAGATGAGGGTGAGGGGAAATGGGCAGTGAAATGGCCTACATGGCTGCTTGGTGCCAGTTAGTCTGAAATGCCTGCAATGAACAGGAGTTGCCTGGGAACTACAACTGTGATCCTTCTGAGGACCTAAATCCTGTGGTGCCATGAAATATTACAGCCCCTTAGCCTAGGGGTAGTAAACCATAACTAGGAAAACATACCTTCTTTGTTCTAACCAGGCAGTTGCCATGGAGTCCACTCTGTCTCATGGCTGACTCATGTGTGTCAGAGCAGAACTATGCTCCATAGGGTTTTGAATGGCTGATTTTTTGGAAACAGATCTCCAAGCCTTTCTTCTGATGTACCTCTGGGTGGACGTGAACTTTTAAACATGTGGTTAACAGCTGAACACTTTAACAGTTTGCACCACTGAAGGACTTGTACTGACCACCCAGGGTCATGCTTAGGGAATACTGCTTCTGCATAATTAATGTATTTCCTTTATGTGACTAATTAATGCAAGGTTCAGATATCACAGTGTGACTCACCGAGTCTCTTTCTATGAAGAATGGCTTAAATTTTAGTTTAAAAAGGGTGATTCATGAGTAGCAGCATTGTAGTTTCATTCACAACTACAATTCAGATGTGCAAATAAATTAGCAACTTCTGTCTCTGTAATAGATGTGATCTAGCAGATGAGCAAGCTATGATGCATAGAGAAAGAAAAAAGAAAGAACAAAAGACGTTCAATCCTGATCTGCACTTAAAAATATTTTGATATAATAATTTATTGTATTTAGGTTTAAAATCAGTGTGTTTAGTATATATGAAAACACAGTGTTTCAGATCTCTCTTCTCCTCCAAGACAGCATCTGGATATATAAGAAAGAGGCTTACAGGAATTCCTGACTTTGGAGGGAAGGTGAGATTCTGGTTTCATGCTTGTGTGTGGGTGGGCACTACCTAGCAAACTCTGAAGTGTCCTCAGGTGTTAGCCCGTTACTATAAATGAATCTTTTGCTAAAGAAATCAGGACTCTGTATTTTACTGTTTCAGTCTGAGTTGAATCTGACTGGTGTCTGAAACCTTTGTTAGACTACATATCCTTCTTCTGACTTTAGCTTAGGGTTTCACTTTGCGTCCTTGTCCCATAGGCCAGTAGGCCCATTGGCTCTCTACAAAGGAACTGAGACAAAGGAACTGAGACAAACCCAAGAGAACAAACCATGCCCTCTTTCTGCCTGGCCGCACCACCTATGCTCTAGCTGCCTGGGCCTCACCTGTCCAGAAGTCTCATACCGGAAACCCAAGTTAGGAGCAGGCCAAGAACCCACCAGTCCTTGGAATTACCCATGGTCTATAACTGAATTTCTTTGGTGGCATCAAATCCCCAGAGCCGGAGATTATTACTCTTTTCATTCTCTGTGTAAATCAGGGTACAAGGGCAAGGATCTTCTCTTCTCTTTAGCTAAGAAACACCTCGGAATCACAATTTTCTTTCATTCCTAATTCCCTCTACCCCTTTCATATTTCCATAAAGAGTCTGGAACATTTTCTCCCAAAGACTTCTCATGAAGCTCTAACCTTTTTATATGTACTTAACCCACAAAGAAAAATTATTCTTGCAAATAAATCCCAAAGTTGAATTATTTTTCCTTTGATGGAAAAACTAACCTCAAATCATTTTTTTTTTTTTTTTTTTTTTAGCCTATTAAGAGACCTCAGAGAAAATCCAGGCTATTACAATCATTTTAAGTCACTTGGTGGAGTAAATAGTTTGCACTCAGTTACTAACTTAACACATGCCGTGAGGTAGAATTGACTGACCAGCTACGATTTTGGTTTTGGTTTTTTGGTACAATCATGTTAAGAAGAAATGAAGACCTAATTGATTAACTTCCTGAGAGAAGTAGAGACAATTCCTGACTCTGGGCCTAAAACTGTTTCTTGACTCTCAGGAAGCTCTAAGATCATGTAATGCCTTATAGAGCTCAAGATAAATTTATAGAAAACATTTATATATGAACTTTCATCCAGACACATTCACCACAAGGGTGAGCGCACTTAAGAAATGCTATGTAAAGTCTGTGGAACATACTGCAGAAAATACCAATAAACGGTCTTATGCAACACTGAAAAAACAAGACAAGTAAAGAATAACATTCGCAAACATTAAAGGTAAATCATTTTCCCCTGTTAGGAAATCAAAGCTCTGGTGCCTTCTCTGGGGTGGGAGGCATAAATGTTTACTGCCAAACTAATAAAGTAATTAAAAAAAAAAAAATTACAGAAACAAAAGTGTTAGCATTTGGTAAGGAATGCTAAAATTCCTAAAAGAATATACAGTTAATCAACAATACAGGTTTTCTTAAGCTATATTTAGAATCTTAATATGCACTCTTATTTGAGAAATAGCCTATTAAACTCTTTAATTTTGATAATATAAAAAATAAAATACAGAAATATAATTATTAGCAAGAAAAAATGCTTATTCCACATTTTCAGTAGTTGGAATGACTTGTTTCACTGTTCAGCACATTCATAATCTCCTTATTGCTACTAAGATCCATTCAAATCCATAATTGTCTCATTTGAGCTCAGCATGGCTACCAGTTGAAAGCTTTCTTAAGGTGTCCCTACTGCTCTAGAGCATAATAAGCTGTTTGCAATCTTGTGATAACACTGAGACCCTCACTTGAGCCTAGAGTGATTGCATCTCAGCTCAGTATGAAAGCTATATTGATGCTTTGTATTCCATGCTTTGAAAAAAAGAAAAACACATTCAAATAACAACTGAAACTCAATATATCATTTCAAATTTCAAGCCATAGGTGTTCTATGTGCCTTAAATACAAATTATTACAGTAATTTTATTTCGTGTGGAGAAAAATATGATGCAATTAGAAAGTGTCTTTTACTAGGAAATCATAGGTACTTATGGTGATATAAAATCAAATTGTTTATTCTCTTTCATCCTAAGTAATTTACCAGTTATTCAGTTAAAATATATTTGAAATGTTAACTGTAGTTTCGTAGTATTTTAAATTGAATTTTCTTTACAGAATTTCTAAGGAAATATACTATTCATGTGCATACATATAGTCAAATTAACTATGATGGTAAATAAATTATAGCAAGTATTTTGCATTAACATATATCATTAGAGCCACATAAAGGTGTCATTGCATTAATCTGTTTTAAATTCATTCTTATTTTATACTAGAATATGATTTTGAAGTCAATAGATCTTTCAAAACATATTTTATTTAAATCAGAGGTGTAGAACATTATATAAAATTACTTATGTATATAAAAAAGTGAATAATGTGTAAAAAACAGTATTAATTTCCACTCAGTTGACACATATCTCTATTTTGTAGTTGACTATGTGTTTTGCAAAGGAGTCCTTGCGGGTCAGTGGTTTAGTTCTAAGCTGATAACCAAAAAGTAGGCAGCGCTTCGGGAGAAAGATGTGGCAATCTGCTCCTATAAAGATTGCAGCCTTGAGAACCCTATGGGGCAATTCTACTCTGTCCTATAGGGTCACTATGACTTGGAATCAACTCAACAGCACACAACAACATGTGTCTTGCATAAATACTTTTCCAGAATAGCAATATCTTAGAGAACTGAATGACATTACTTTAATTCACAACTATATAAAGAAGTCATACAAAGGAAAATGCAGAGTTCATGGCTTAATATAATCCTTCTAGATGATGAAGAGTAAAAGTAAATACCTATTTAGGGAACTTTTTCTTTATCTGGACATTTTTCATGGTATGACTCAGTTCATAACTAAAGAAGATAAAAATAATCCGAAAGGATTCATTCAACTCAAACGACTATTTGTGGTATTTGTGGAGAGCATATATTTGTAAGTCCCACAAACTCACAGGACGAATATATGAAGGCACTTTAAAAATACATATTTTATGCTGTTTACTTGCAAAAAATGTTGTAGCCATGAAATTATTGAGACAAACTATTTGATCTTAGTATTAAAATATACCATCCACACATGCAACATGTTCAATAAGCTTGGCATCAATTACACACTGCATAATATATCTCTTTTTCTCCTTTAATTATCTTATATTTACATTTACATCACTCATGATTCATTCTACCTCCTCTCCATCCGTTCTTATATTTATGATTTGATATAACCAAACTCTATTTGTAAGGAGCCTTGTCGGTGCAGTAGTTAAGTGCTAGACCGTTAACTAAAGGTTGGCGGTTTGAACCATCTGCTCCTCAGGAGAAAGATGTGGCGGTCTGCTTCTATAAACATTACACCCTGGAAACTTTCTGGGGCAATTCTACTCTGTCCTATTGGGTGACTATGAGTCTAACTGGCTCTGCTGCAGGGGGTTACTAATGATAATTACAATGTGCTGAAATTAGTTATCAGGGAAATATTATATTAGAAATGTATTTGTCATGATTTTAAACTGTAAATAATATTTTATGAAGTATATAATTTATTTTAAGCATAATTAATACAAAATTGATACATAACTTAAAATTTATATTTTAGAATATGTGAAGACACAAAATAATTGGAAGACATACATAATTTAGTGTAAAAATATTTAAGATAAATAGTGGTTAAGATGTTCCTATTATTTTTTCAAATTGTTGGCATTAATTTAAATACAACTTTTCACTACTTCTGAAAATTCTTGAATAAGACTATATGCACTTTGTTTTCAATGCAGATATAGAAGATGCTTTATATTTATTTAAAATTCCTTTATGATTTCATTCATGTTTGCATTACTTTCCATTCCAAACAGAAATAATTTTGGTTAAGTAATAGTTTGACATTATTCCACAAATATTTAAATTTTATGATTTCAAGTATATAATTTGTACTGTAACTTAAAAGACAAAAGAAAATAAAGTATTTAATTATTCAGTTCTCCAAAATAGATTAGTAGTAAAAAAAAAAAAAAAAAACATGTTTTTTATGGAATAGATAACGATATTTTATCAGGGTGTTTTTTAATTGTGTATTTATTAAAATCCATTAACAAAATAAAACAAGCAATTTGTTGTGAGATACCTTCCAGTCGATTATAACTCATAGCAACCCTATGTACAACAGAACGAAATACTGCCCCGTCCTGTGCCATTCTCACAATCGTTGTTATGTTTGAGCCCACTGTTGCAGCGACTGTGTCAATCCATCTCATTGAGAGTCTTTCTCTTTTTCACTAACCCTCTACTTTATCAAGCATGATGTCCTTCTCCAGGGACTGATTCCTCCTGATAACATGTCCAAAGTATGTAAGATGAAGTCTCCTCACCCTCTCTTCTAAGGGGCATTCTGGCTATACTTCTTCCAAGACAGATTTGTTTGTTCTTCTGGCAGTCCATGGTATATTCAATATTTTTCGCCAACACCACAATTCAAATGCATCAACAAGGATAACTGCCATCAAATCTGAAAACAACACTACCTCGACAAACCCATCAATATGCTCCAAACATGAAGAGTCTATTTGTAGACATCCCTTGAAGTATTTTACAAGAGAGGGGAATTAAAAACCTAAACAAAATTTCAGATGCCCTGAAACATTCCCCGTTCCATAACCTTGCATGTAGAACTATTGTGATTTTTTTATGGGTATCTCTTAGAGTATATGAGTACTATTCTAAAAGAAATATATTGCTCACTAAATTATTTCAGACTCATAAAATGTTAAGGTTTACTTTTCAGAAATTTTGAAAAATGATTTATATTTTCAAAAGATGTATATGCAACAGTTTGGCTAGTGATATATTCCAAGTGAAATCACAAATAAAAAAAGATCATTTTTAACTATATGCCTCATTATGCAGTTTAATTTTATTTTTAATCCATGGTTAGTGTGAGATTTCTTAATGTGTTGCATACAGGATTAGACCTTACACCAGGCACCAGATGTAAAATAGCATTTTTCCTCAATAAATCATAGTTTATATGCACATTTTACTTCCTGATTAATGGAGTACCAAAATTACTATGCATAATTTCTGCATAATATCTGAAATTGTATTATTAAAATTTAACTTAATTTAATTTCAGTTTATGACTAAAACTAAAATATAATTCAGTTATGCCAATGGGAATAAATAAACTACAGAAATTATTTAAGGCAATTTTAGAAGTGATAGAATTATATGGCTTCATATTGAAATGTAGCTATGTATATAGCGAGAGAGAGAGAGAGCATGACAGACAGACATAGATTCCTCTTATATTTATATTTAGAGGTATGTGTATATTTGGAAGTATATGTATGTGGTGATGAAACAATTTTTCCAATAAAAAGTGGATGCCCACTTCAATTAGGTTTTCACTGTTGATTTCACAAGCTGTGTTTTGAGTTTTGATATCCTATAGTTCCTAAAATAATATCATGATCCACTCAATGCCTACCTTTTTAAAAAGTGTTAAATTTATTTTTAAAGTACATATAAATTGAATAATATTAAGGTTGAATTAGAATAAATCATTGTAGACAATTCTTTTCAGGCTTAGATCCAGTACATAGTTCCTAGGAAATTATCCATAAAATTATTTTATGTAACTTTTGAAAGTGACTACTGTGTATTGTTGTTATCAGATGCCGTCAAGTCTGTTCCGACTCATAGTGACCCTCATCTACAACAGAAAGAAACACTGCCTGGTCCTGTGCCATCTTCGAAATCATTGTTATGCTTAAGCCCAGTGTTGTAGTCACTGTGTCGATCCATCTCGTTGAGGATGTTCCTCTTTTTCGCTGACCCTCTACCAAGCATGACATCTTTCTGCAGGGACTGATCCCTCCTGATAACATGTCCAAAGTATGTGAGACGAAGTCTTGCTATCCTTGCTTCTAAGGAGCATTCTAGCTATATTTCTCCTTTCATTCTTTTGACAGTCCGTGATACATTCAATATTCTTCGCCAACGCCATCATTCAAAGGCATTAATTCTTCTTGGGTTTTCCTTATTCATTGCCCAGCTGTCACATGCATATTAGACAATCAAAAATACCATGGCTTGGGTCAGGCACTCCTTAGTCCTTAAAGTGCTATCTTTGTTTTATAACACTTTAAAGACATGTTTTGCATTATATTTGCCCAATGCAGTGTGTCCTTTGATTTCTTGACTGCTGCTTCCATGGTTGTTGATTGCAGATCCAGGTAAAATGAAATCCTTGACAACTTCAATATTTTCTCCAATTATCATGATGTTGCTTATCAGTCCAGTTGTGAAGATTTCTGTTTTCTTTACGTTGAAGTGTAATCCATACTGAAGGCTGTAGTCTTTAATCTTCACCAGTAAGTGCTTCAAGTCCTCTTCACTTTCAGCATGCAAAGTTGTGTCATCTGCATATCACAGGTAGTTAATAAGTCTTCCTCCAGTCCTAATGCCCCATTCTTCTTTATATAGTCCAGCTTCTCGGATTATCTGCTCAGTATGCAGATTGAGTAAGTATGATGAAAGGATACAACTCTGACACACACCTTTCTTGACTTTAAATCACGCAGTATCCCCTCTTTCTGTTCAACGACTGCCTCCTCTTGATCTATGTACAGGTTCTTCATGAGCACAATTAAGTGTTCTGGAATTCCCATTCTTCACAATGTTATCTATGATTTGCTATGATCCGTACGATTGAATGCCAATGACATGATACAGATTTTGGAAAGTACCTTTGTCTATGTGTTTTCTTACATGAAGTGACTTTGTATTTTGAAAAATTAAAGAAATGTCAATTTCAAATTACCTGAATACATTTGAGAACTATTTAAAGGCATCTGCTTCCTGGTAGGTAAGAAAGAGTGAAAGCAAACTAAAGTGAGATGGCAAATTAAAATTTGTTTTTTTCAGATTTGACAATCAATGTTTCTAAGTATAAGTAAACTAAAATACAACCTAATATATTTTTTATTGGCATTAATTTTTTTCTAAAGTTCATATCCAAGTAACACTTCTCGGTTCCATTTTACTTGATTTCTGTCGAGCATTTGACATTGTTGACCTTTTCTCCAACTTGAAATTCTTAAATCCTTTTGCTTCTATGGTAACATTATTTCTACCTCTCCTTAGTCCTCAACTATTCCTTTCAAATTTTTTGTCCCTTCTTTCATGTAACCCTTTAATGGTATATTTTAATGTTCTAGGCGTCAATTATTTTTTAATTTTATTGCTCTCTTTACATGAGTCCCCTTAAAAATGAATGTTGGCAGAATTTTGCCTGAGATTGAGCACATAATTTTTTAAGTGTACAAGAAACATGTCCACTTTAATGTGTATATATATGTATATATATATATACACACACACTATATACATATATGTATATATATATACACTATATACATATATATACTAAATATATAGAGTCTAGGACAGTAGAAATGTCATTTTTTCTTCCTTTCAAAATACTTTTGATTCTATGCATTTCTCCCCAAACCTTCTTTATTCTTTATTAATGAAAACATCACTAAACAGTTTACCCAAATAAGAAATCAACTACACAGTTGATTATAAAATTCACTCCTTAATCAATACGTACATTCAACCAATCACTAATCCCTTTGTCTTGTCTCTACTTATCATCTTTCACATCTATCTTTCTCTTTTCATCTCCAGTACTACTGCTTATTTCATATCATGTCTGTCTTTGGCCTTTAATATTTCGAAAACAAAACATACAAAAAAATGAAAAACTAGACAGTAAAATTTTTGCTTATAATACTGTCTAAAATTTATTGAGTATATCCTACGTCCCAGACACTGTACCAATTGCTTTACCTGGATTCTCTCAATTTATCCACAAAACTGCCCTGTATGTTAGGTTACAGAGAAGGAAAACTGTGACCCTGAGTGACTAGGTAACCTGCCCATTGTCACTCAGTTAACAAATGGCAGAGCTGAGATAGAAAACCAGAAAGTCTAGGATTCAAGTCTGAACTCTTGACCTCTTCTCAACACCATTTCTCTTTTAAAAAATTAGTTCCCTTAGTGTATAGGTCTTCCATGATTAAATGGCTAGCTCTCTCTCATATACTATGTCATAATACTCTCTCTTTAGGCCTTTCTCCCAAACATTCCATCCCTTCATCTCTAACATTCTATTCCCATGTATTCCCCTAAGTGTGTAACATTATTTCTGCCTCCAAGTATTTATATTTGGCATCTCCTCTGAAAATTTTGTACTCTTTCTCCTCTCCTATATGGTTCTTGAAGTTATATTCTCCTTGCAGAATACTGCTTAATTATTTCCTTGCCTGTGAATTCATCTTTGAACCACTGAACCATGGTTTATCAAGTTTTCCTTTTTCTATATCTGTATTATTGCTCTTATATCAGTGGCTTTACATACTTTTTGATTCATATATACAGTATGGCAACAGGGACATGTATTAAATGTCTTTGTATTCTTGCACACTATAGACATTCAATAATAACGTTTGTTAAATTAGCTCTAGACTTCTCAATTATAAATATTTCTCTAGGAATAGGACTGTACCTTTTTTAGAATGAAGTGCGATAAACTTAGTGTATTTCCTATGATTTTAATCACATAAAGACCCAACTTCATGAGAGCAACACTATTTAAATAAAAGATTCAGAAGTAGTTAACTGAGTAGGCCTATCCACCATACAATGAACATGAGATTTCCCTCTTCTGACATATTCTTTGCTGTGATTATTTGTGGTCTACCTTATTTTTGTTTTTACCTCAGCTCCTGACATGACTCTATTTATTTTTAATTTGTAAAATGATTTATTCTTGCTGGTGATGACCATTTTGACCTGTCTGTCCCCTCAGGAAATTTACAGGACTTTTCTCCACAACCATCAAATAAGGGCCAACCACAGTTTCTTCAAAAATATTCATCCTCAGTTATAACACTGTTGAAGGTAATCGGCACCCTTATGTGATAATTATCTAGGTTTCTTAAATTCCTCAACTAGGAGTCAGGATCCCATCAAGGATTAAATGAGTACATATAATGTATGTATGTATTTATGCATGTACACTTCATACATGAATGAATGAATGCAAACTTTTAATACATTAAATAGAAATCCATTGTATTCCAATTAAGTTATAATATAAAATTGAATTTGTTTCTTTACTGTTTTTATCCTCCATCGTGTCAAATATTTACATAATTCATATTGATCATCTGGGAACTGATTATCTTACTTCAGACTATGAATAAAAATTTTTAAAATAAACAGTTGAAGAAAAGATCACCTAAGACATTGTGTTAAACCATTTTCATGGCTCAGCTTTGATGCCAGGTCTGAGATACTAAGGCAATTCATTTAATTATCCTATTCATTTTATAGTTTGAATGCACTGTTGTAATACCTATAAAATCAAATAAATTTTTTGCTTTGTTAGTGTTTTGGTTATTAGTTGCCACATAATAAACTACCCTAAAACTTATTTAATTAAAATAACAAACACTTTATTATATTTAATAATTTTGTGAGTCAGGAATTTAAACTGATAAATGAATCTAAGCAGAAAAATCAATCTCCATTGTATAATGCATTCCTAGAATAAACTCAACTTGGTCAAGATTTTGTTTTTTTATTCTGCTAGATGATTTTTCCACTCTATGAAGTAAGAGATAGGTTCACTCAGTGGTATTCAGCTGGTCTGGTCTGGAGGATCAAAGACAAATTAATTCCCTTGCCTGATGTCTTGAAGGGAATGACTGGATGGGTAGGCGCTGCTGGGATCTTCTCCCTCTCAGTATAGTCTCAAAGCCTCTCCATATATACTTGCTAGGGTAGTTAAAGCTTTTTATAAAGTTTCTTAGGGATCCAGAAGTGAGTGTTCCAAGGACCCCAGGTGCAAACTGCAAGATTATTATGACCTAGGCTCGAAAGACAAGAACATCTTACCTTCCATATCCAATTAGTAAAGCAAGTCCTTACTCAAGCTTTGATTCAAGAGTAAGAAAGAATGATGGGGAAGAGAAGGAATTGATGGTACTCTTCTTGTAACATGTGGCCGTAGTCAGTTACTCGCAGCAATAAAAGTTTAATCCTTTTATGGTGGCTGTCACATGTATACTCCAGTTATATTTTCTGTCCCTGGAGGTTCCTTGGCAGGCATTTGAGCCACTTTAGTACATTATGGGGTCATGGTGGATACTGGTGCAACTCCTAGAAAACAAGGAAGTTAGTCTGCGCCACATTTAGTGTTGACAGTGATTCGTATGAGGGGATGTTTCTCAAAAGAGTGATTGTGAAACTTTTGTGTTTTTTGGCTTCTGTACAGTGAGATAAGTTTTCCAAGTATCTTTACTATTTCCTGCGTGTTATTGGGAAAGTACAGTTACTGGAATTTAGAAATATTCAGGTAAACGAGTAATTTTTTTTGGGTGAAAACTGTTTGTGATGTACTTCCTGGGTCATGGGACCAATACGTTCTGCATGTGTGATGTACTTCATGGATCATGGGACTGATATGGCCTACTTGCATTAGTCACCTCCCTGATGACATCTTTTATGAAGTGCTCTCCTCTCTGATATTTTATGGCTCAAGTGTAACCAGGAAGTGTGATGCACTTCGTGGGCCATGGGACTGATATGTACTGCATTTGTGATGTACTTCATGGAATATGGGACCGATATGGCATGCTTGCAATTGGCACCCCATTTTTTCAAATGATAAAAAATCTACCAGCAAACAATGATTCAGTATCCATTCCATAAGTGAAAAACATGGCATCACCAAAAAATTTAAAAAAAGAAATCAGCCTTTGAATGGTTACGACCCAAAACCCAAGTAACACTAAAATTCTACTAAGATTGTCCTATAACTTTATTTTAATTTTGTTTCTGTATTTAAAATCATGCATATATTTTACTAATTTTGTTATATATCTATATACATTATCATGGATTGGACTGTGTCCTCCCAGAATATCTGTCAACATGGCTAGGTCATGCTTCCCATAACTGAATGATTGTCTACCATTTTATAATCTGATGTGATTTCCCTATGTGTTGTAAATCCTATCACTATGATGTAATAAGATGGACTGGAGGTAGTTATATTGATGAGATCTGTAAGATCAGATAGTGTCTTAAGCCCATTTCTTTTGAGATATAAAAGAGAGAATCAAGCATAGAGACATGGAGACCTCATACCATCAAAAAAGCCATGCTGGGAGCAGAGCACATCCTTTGGACCTGAGGTTCCTGCTCAGAGAAGCTCCTAGACCAAAGGAAGATTGATGACAAGGATCTTCTTCCAGAGCTGACAGAGAAAGAAAGACTTCCCTTGGAGATGACACCCCAAATTTGGACTTGTAGCCTACTAGACTGTGAGAGGAAAAATTTCTCTTTATTAAAGCCATCCACTTGTGGTATTTCTGTTACAGCAGCACTAGATGACTAAGACACATATATAATATTCACCATTTTCATTAATAGAAAATTTTCTCATAGAACAGGTTATTGCAATTCACTTTTAAAGAATATGCTTAAATTTTTGCCTACGTAAAATAAATTAAATTTTGTATATGCTCAATTTCTGCTTTGAGCCCAACTTTACTCTCTATTATCTGATACATTTCTATTATCCAACTCAAAGACACAGATGGCTCAAGTTCCAGGGACAAAACTGATGACTTTTTTTTCATAAACAGTTGTGAACAAATTTAAAATTAAGTCTGGAATAGTAGAAATAAATATTAAGTGTTTTTTGTTTTTTTTTCTTTCATCCATGAAGTCTAAAAATATTTTTGGCCAGTGTGTATGTTGAGGATGAGTATAACTTCACTGGAGTGGCTTCCCAAAACTTCTCTTCTCTTTCCCTATGATTTTTTTTTTTTTTTTAATATATTATTTTCTAGAGTGTTTGGTCCTGTTTACTGGTAAGCACTTTGGTATTGTGTTTTTTGAAATTTTCACCTATAGGGTCCTAGACTGTAGTTTGAGTAATATTAAATGAAACAGACATTACTTTACATTTAAAATAACAATTTTGTTGGTCAGTCAGGTAAAAAAGTATCATTTGGCTAATTGCAGTCTATTTCATCATCAGTACATTGCATATGAGGAAAATGGTGTACTATACATGCTTAATTTTAGACTGCATTGATCTTGGACCAGAGTTTAAACCCAGATCTACTGGAGATTTTACTCTAAACTCTATAATTCTTATTTTTGTTATAAAACTCAAAAACCAAACCCATTACCATCAAGTCAATTCCAACTCATAGCTACCCTATAGGACAGAATAGAACTGCGCCACAGGGTTTCCAAGGAGTGGCTGGTGGATTCAAACTGCTGACCTTTTGCTTAGCTCCCAAGATCTCTTAATCACTGCAACAGGATTGTTATGATATAAATATTTTTGTAATTAATCTTCACTGTGTAATTCCACTCCTAGAATAAACCCAACTTGATCAAGATGTTGTTTTTTTAATTAAATTAAAACAATGTTGGGTACAATAGGTAATATTTTATTTAATATTTTGCATCCATGCTTCTGAGTGAGATTGTCCTTATTTGGTTTAGGTAGCAAGTTTATTTGAGCCTCTTGTAAAAAGTTGGGAGCTATTTTCTATTTTCTTCCAAAGTTTATATAATATTGAAATTATCCTTTTTTATATATGTCTATTTATATTGTTGGAATATAAGTTCCATTTTATGTAATTGCTGGAACCCATTCCCAATCTCAGTTTTTTATTTGTGGTTTTTACATATTGCCCCATTCTTTAATGGTTATTTTCATTTTTAGGTTTCCTGTAAATCCCAGATTCTACCTAGTAAAACATTTTTTTTTAAAAAGTCCAAATTTTAAAATTTTTGAATTAAAATACTTCAAATGATTGCATTTTTATTATGAAGTTGTTTGTATATACATAAACTGAAATTATAAATAATCATCATTTAAAGATTAATAGTAAAATAAGCAACTAGGTTCTTATCACCCGTTTAAGAAAAGGAGCATTACCAAAATATTTGATACCCTCTTTCTGCCCTTTCTTATTCAGGTAACCTTCTCCACACAAAAGTAAAAGTTATCATGAGTTAAGTGATAGCTTTATTTTCTTAGAAAGTGCTATTACACATGCATGTAATTGTTATGGATCGAATTATGTCGCCCCAAAATATGTATTGCAATCCTAACCCCTATACTTCTAGATATAATCCCATCTGAGAAGAGGTTTATTTTTTTATGTTAACGTGGCCATATCAATGCAGAGTGTGTCTTAAATTTAATCATTTTTTAGCTATAAAAAGAGCAGATTAGGCACAGAAGCAAGCAAGCACAAAGGGTAGAAAGATGTCACTTGAAGATCGTCAAGGAACTGAGAAACACCAGGTTAGAGAAGCCTAGACAGGGATTTTCCACCAGACCAGGTATATTTAGAGAGAAATCTTTCCCCTAGAGCCTGTGCCCTGAATTCAGACTAGCCCCTTAAACTGTGAGAAAATAAATTTGTTTGTTAAAGCCTCCCACTTTTAATATTTCTGTTCCAGCTGCACTAGATAACTAAGACAGCAATCATATAAAACAACAATTGGTTAGTTTTATCTATTTTTGAACATTACATGAGTGGAATTATACAGTATGTGAAAAGTTGTTTATATTGCATAGTTTAGTTTTGATTGTGTAATAGGCAGAATGACCTCCCCTTGTCAAAGATAACCATGCCTTCATCTCTGGAACCTGCAAATATGTTAGATTTCATGAGAAAATGAACTTCACAAATGTAATTAAGCTTGTGTATCTTAAAATAGGGAGATTAGTCTGCATTATCTGGATTCACTCAACTGAATTATACGAGCCTTTAAAAGTTAAGAACCGTCTTTGAGTGGAGTCAGAGAGATGTTGCAGAACTAGAATTCAGAGAGTATACTCATGAGAAAGACTTGATGCAATGTTGCTTGTTTGAAGATGGAGTAAGCTATGTATAAAGCATGAAAATGAAATGAATTATTCCAACAAAGATTCAGTTTAGAAAAGGATCCTGAGCCCCAGATGAGAACTGTAACCCCATCCTATACCTTGATTTTACCTCTCTGAGACCCTAAGCTGGTGTAGTGGTTAAGAGCTATGGCAGCTGACCAAAAGGTTGGCAAGTCAAATCCACCGGGTGTTCCTTGGAAACTCTATGGGGCAGTTCTACTCTGTCCTATAGGGTCACTATGAGTCGGAATCGACTTGATGGCAACAAGTTTGTGTTTTGAGACCCTAAGGAGACTACTCATTTGGATAAGAGCTTTTTTTTTTGAAATAGGGATCATTTTTTTTTTCTTTTTACTTTTGCATATGGCTAAACAAGTGTCTCGATATGCAATACTGAATTCTTTCCCCACTAATGTCAGCATTGTCATATATCATGTTTCCATAGATAGGTTCTTTATTCATATCCATTTTTCTACTTGTCTATCATTGCAATTTTTAATTTATCAAGTGCTTGAAGATTTATCTTCTCACCATTCTCTCCTGCATCTAAGAACTTCTTTCTTAGATCATTTCCACTCTACTTGAAGTATACTGTTGAAGTTAATTTACTGAGATTTTGTTTTTGGAAAATTTTCTACATCTTTGTACCTATTTTTGAATAATAACTGTCTTAGTCATCTAGTACTGCTACAACAGAAATACCGGAAGAGGCTGCATAGGCCCAGCTCACTATTATTTACTCCCCATTGCTAACTGCCACATTGTCTCATGATCTTGTTTTTCCCTCCAGTTCCAGTCTCTACAAAATGTTTAAGATTAACCAGTGTCCCTCATTGGAGGGTGGAAAACAAGTGATAATGATCTAAGGATGAAAAACTGAACAAAGCACCCATCTTCTGACAAGAAAACCAGGATGTAGCCAGATAATCCCCAAGAATGTTGCTAGATAACCCCCAAGAATACCAGTAAAAGATTAACTCATTTGAGACATGACCACCTCAAGGAGGAACTAACACAAACTTCTAAGACCCATAATCCTGTCCCTATAAAGCCTTTGGCCAATCTCCAGTGGGGGAGACGGGTTTTTTGGAGGCATCTATTCCCTTCTGTTTCCTATATATCGATATACAATAAAATTGTTGCTGCTTACCTCACCCCTGTCTCAGAACTGGCTATTGTGGCAGGTGGCTCAAATCTGCATTATTGCAGTAACAATACCACCAGCAGGTGGCTTTAACCAAGAGAAATTCATTTCCTCACAGTAAAGTAGGCTAAAAGTCTAAATTCAGGGCATCAGCTCCAGGGGAAGGTTTTCTCTCTGTTGACCTTCTCATCAATGTTCTCCTGGACTAGGACCTTCTCCATGCAGAGACCCTGGTCTAAAGGAAGCACTCTGCTTCTGGCACTGCTTTCTTGGTGGTATGTGGTCCCCCTGTCTCATTGCTCACTCCTGTCTTTTATATCTCAAGAGATTGCCTCAGGACACAGTCCAATCTTGTAAATTGAGTCCTGCCCCACTAACACAACTGCTGCCCATCCTCCCTCATTAACATCATAGAGGCAGGATTTACAACATATAGGAAAATCACACAGTACCAGGAATCATGGCCCAGCCAAACTGATATACACATTTTTGGGGAGACATAATTCAATCCATGACATTCCACCCTTTGACCCCCCAAAAATCACATCCTTGCAACGTGGAAAACATATTCACTCCATCATATCATAGCAAAAGTCTTAATTCCAAGTCCAGAATCCAAAAATTCCTCTGCATCTGTGAAATCTAGAATACAAGTTATCTGCTTCCAAAGGTACAATGGCAGAACAGTCACAAGCTAGACATTTCCATTACAAATGTGAGAAACTGGAGAGAAAGAAGGGATAACAGGTACCAAGCAAGTCAGCAGAACACATTACATTATCCCTCAAGGCTTTGAAAATAATCTGTCTTCTGAGAAAATTTACACAATGGCCCTGTCCTCCAGACTCTAGGTATTGATCACACTCTCCAGATTCTGAGTGGAGGGCCCGCGGCCCTGGGCTTCAGCTCTGCCTTCCAGGCCGACTGGGACAGCAACTCTGCTCTCTTGGCTTTAGGCACACCATTCTCCCAATCCATCTGACTGTCCACTGCACCCTTAGAAGCACAAGAGGACATGGGTCCATCCTTTGAAACCCCCAAGTTCATGGCCATACCTTTTGAGACTGAAGCAGCTTGGCTTCTTTTGTCCCTTGTCTCTTCAGCTTCTGCTTCTGTTGCTTGTGGGCTTTCGGCCCTCGGGCCTCATGCCCGCATCTGCCCTGCTGGGGCAAGTGTTCCATAGCTCCATAGCTCCACCAATAAGTGTCCGGAGGCACCCTACTCTGCCAGAAAGACTTGTGCGCACAGGCACTCAGCTCTTTCTCTCCATCAGTTGGCTCTAGAGCCGTCTCGCACTGGTTTCCTAGTTCTGCAGCTGTTGGTTCTCTGCCACTGCTTCTTCTCAGCTGTTACAGGTTCTCTGCTGCTGCTGGTCCTTTGCTGCTGCCACTGCTCTATTCATTCACAGTTTCAAAACTGCTTCCACATTTCAGGTATCTGTTAGAGCACCACCCCACTCCTGGTACCAAATTCTGTCTTAGTCATCTAGTGCTGCTACAACAGAAAGACTACAGTGGATGGCTTTAACAAAGAGAAACTTATTTCCTCACAGTAGAGTAGGCTAAAAGTCCAAATTCAGGGCATCAGCTCCAGGGGAAGGCTTTCTCTCTCTGTCGGCTTTCTCATCAATGTTCCCCCAGACTAGGAGCTTCTCCGTGCAAGGCGTGCTCTGCTCCTGGCACTGTTTTCGTGATGGTATGACGTCCCCCTGTCTCACTGCTCACTCCTGTCTTTTATATCTCATGAGATTGCGTCAAGACACAATCCAATCTTGTAAATTGAGTCCTGCCTCACTAACACAATTATCACCCATCCTCCCTCATTAACATCATAGAGGCAGGATTTATAACACATAGGAAAATCACACAATACTGGGAATCATGGCCCAGCCTAATTGATACACACGTTTTTGGGAGGACATAATTCAATCCATGACAATAACTTACCAGAAATAAAATTCTATTTCTCACTGCACTTTGAGGTTATTTCATTGTCTTTTATAAACTGGTAGGTTGTCCAGTGTCAGTTAACTTACAGGTCTTGCCAAATGATCTGTCCTTACTGTCAGGCTGCTTTTAAAATCTTCTTTTATTTCTGTGTTTTAAAGTTTTACTATAGAGGGTCAAGGCATGCCCTTCTCAGTGGTGTAATGGTAAACTACCTCATGGTGCATGCTGATTTTCATTGTGTAAGTATTTGTAAAAAGACTTGGTCAACTTTCAACCATTTCAGGAGGTACCATATGATCAAAAAATGGATGGTACTGAAGGAAGAAGTCTAAGCTGCACTGAAGGAATTGGTGAAAAACAAGGCTCCAAGAAGTTTTAGAATACCAATTAAGATGTTTCAATAAACACATGCAAAGCTGGAAGTTCTCATTCGTCTATGTCAAGAAATTTGGAACAGAGCTACCTGGTCAACTGACCGGAAGAGATCCATATTTGTAGCCATTTCAAAGAAAAATGATCTAACAGAATGCTGAAATTATTGAACAATATCATTAATATCACATGCAAGTAAAATTTTGCTAAAGATATTTTAAAAACAATAGCAGCAGTATGTCTACAGGGAACTGCCATAAATTCAAGCCATATTCAGAAGAGGATGTTCTAATGTCAGATGGATCTTGGTTGAAAGTAGAGAATACCAGAAAGATGTTTACTTGTGTTTCATTGACTATACAAAGGCATTTAGCTGTGTGGATCATAACAAATTATGAATATCATTGTGAAGAATGGGAATCCGAAAATGCCTAATTGTGCTTATGAGAAACTTGTACATAGACCAAGAGACAGTCATTTGAACAAAACAAGGGAGACTACATGGTTTAAACTCAGGAAAAGTGTGTGTCAGTGTTGTATCCTGTCATCATACTAATTCAATTTGTATGTTGAGCAAATAATGCAAGAAGCTGGATTATATGAAGAAGGAGAAGCAACAGGACTGGAGGAAGGCTCTTTAACGACCTGTGATAATGCAGATAGCACAACCTTGCTTGCTGAAAGCCAAGAGGACCTGAAGCACTTACTGATGACGATGAAAGACCACAGCCTTCAGTATGGATTACACCCCAGTATAAAGAAGACAAAAATCCTCTCAAGTAGACTAAAAGGAACATCATGATAAACAAAGAAAATATCAAAGTTGTTAAGGATTTCATTTTACTTGGATCCACAATCAATGCCCATAGAAGCAACAAATATGCTGCAAAAGATCTCTTTAAAGTGTAAAAAAGCAAATATGTCACTTTGAAGAATAAGGTGTACCTGATTCAAGCCGTGATATTTTCAATCACCTCATAAGCATGTGAAAGCTGGACAATGAATAAGGATGACGGAAGAAGAATTGATGCCTTTGAGTTATGATGTTGGTGAAGAATATTTAATTTACTATGGACTGCCAGAAGAATGAACAAATTTGTCATGGAAGAAGTACATCCAGAATGGTCCTTAGAAGTGAGGATGGTGAGACTTCTTCTCACGCACTTTGTACGTTATCAGGAGGGACCAGTCCGTGGAGAAGGACATCATGCTTGATAAAGTAGAGGGTTAGCGAAAAAGAGAAAGACTCTCAACAAGCTGGAGTGACGCAGTGGCTGCAACAATGGGCTCAAACATAACAACGATTGTGAGAATGGCACAGGATGGGCAGTAGTTCGTTCTGTTGTACATAGTGTCGCTATGAGTCAGAACCGACTCGACTCATCGGCACCTAACAACAACCACCTCCAAACCTGTGAGACAATAAATTCTTGTTCTTCAAAGCCACCCTCTTATTGCATTTTTGGTACAGCAGCACTAAGTAACTAAACAATGTCATATCTTTTTGTTCCTCAAAAAGTGGAATTACAAACCAAAATACAATACTAGCTTTCATAGTTACCTAAGGGGGAGAAAAAAAAAAAAAACCTAAGGAAAACAAACAAACCAACCTGTTGCTGTTGAGTCAATTCCAACTCATAGTGGCCCTAAAGGACAAAGCAGAACTGCCCCATAGGGTTTCCAAGGAGTGCCTGGTGGATTCAAACTGCCGACCTTTTTGGTTAGCAGCCAAACTCTTAACCACTGTGCCACCAGTACTTAACTATGTAGTTAACTTTTCTAGAAAACTTTATTCCTTTATATGGCTTTGAATTACTGTCTAGTGTCCTTTTGTCTTAGCCTGAAGGGGTCCCTTCACCACATCTTGTAGGCCAGTTCTAAGGTAAAAAATTCGCTCAGCTTTTGTTTATCTGGGAATGGCCTTAAATATTTATTTATTTTTGGGGAGGATAGTTTAGTTGATGTAGAATTTTTTTTTTTTTTTTTAAAGAATATGATTTCACATGGCCTGGACAGAGTGACAAAGTTAACTCTTTCCCTACCTCACAGCACCCAATAGCTACCACCCAAGGTGTGCACTTACGTCGAGTGTCCGTGGACAAAGCCAGAGGAGGGCTCAGTACCATCAGTATCAGAATCAGAGCTACCATCCAGGTGCCCCTGGGGATCCACAAGCACACCATGCTGGACAACAGGAGAGCACAGGGTAAGAGAGAAGCAGGCAATTCTCCCTCAGTGAGACCTGTCTTAGTCACCTAGTGCTGCTCTAACAGAAATACCACAAGTGGATGGTTTTAATAAGGAGAAATTTATTCTCTAACAGTCCAGTAGGCTACAAGTCCAAATTCAGAGTGTCAGCTCCAGGGGAAGGCTTTCTCTCTCTGTCGGCCTTCTTCTCATCAGTGTTCCCCCGGACTTGGAGCTTCTCTGTGCAGGGACCCCAGGCCCAAAGGACACACTCTGCTTCTGGCACTGCTTTCTTGGTGGTATGAGGTCTCCCTGATGTAGAATTTTTAGTTGACAGGATTGTGTGTATGTGTATGTGTGTGTGTGTGTGTGTGTGTTGTACCTTCTATACTTTAAGTGTATCATCCCACTTCCTTCTGGTTTTGGATGAGTCACTTGTTGATCTTATTCAGGTTTCCTTGCATGTGACTTATCACTTCTCTCTCTTGCTGCTTTTGCTTTCAAGGTTCTTTTTCTCTTCATATTTTGCTAGTTTGATTATAATGTGTTTAAGCGTGGCTCTTGGAGTTTACCTTGCTTTGAGTTCATTGAGCTTTTTGGATGTGTAGATTTACTTCTTTCATCATCTTTGGGAAATTTTCTGCTCTTATTTCTTCAAAACAATTTTTTTTTTTTTTTCCTGGTTCCTTTGCGTTCCTTGCCTGGGAGCTGCTTAATTCCAAACTCTGACTTCATCTTCACACGAACTTCTGATTCTCTCTGTGTGTCTTTGTCTATTTCCCTACTCTTCTAAGGACTTGTCATTAGAGTGAGGGGTCACTTTAATCAAAGATGAGCTCAGCTTGAGATACTTCTTTTAATTATGTTTTTGAAGACGCTTATTCCGAACAAGGAAACATTTTGAAGTTCTAGGTGAACGTATCTTTCAGGGGCCATATTTCAATCCAATACATATGAGTATTATAAACTTTGTATCAACTTTTCTTGAAGCATAAAACGTTGAAATATGCAATTATTTCTTTCCTACCAAATTGATTAGCTCTTATTACATGTAACTCAATTTTAATTCACTATTTTTATGTTAAGAAGCCCTGGGGCACAGTGGTTAAAGTGATCAATGCTGACCAAAAGGTTGGCGGTTGAAAACTACCTGCAGCTCCACAGGAAAAAGGTGTGGCAATCTGCTTCTGTAGAGATTTACAGCCTTGGAAACCCTATAGGGTTGATATGAGTCAGAACAGACTTGAAGGCATGTAACATTACTCTCATCCTCAGTTTATTACTTGTTTTCAAATGTAATTTTATGGTAAATGTTGGCTTTTCAGATTGTTTGTGGACACCTTTACAGTTCAAGTAGCATATTCATTTTAAAATCTAAATATATTTAAATAATATTATTTTTAATTGTCTTCCTTTAACAGTGTTGTAAATGAAAACTGTAAGAGCTTTGGAATGAAACAGATTCAAAGTGGTGTACAGATTACAATTTCCTGGAAGTGTTAACTTCAAAAGCTTTTTTTTCCATTCCTCTTGACATAAACCTCATTAAAAAAAAACCTCTACAAATTGAATAATACACCCCCTTTAATGAAAAACAATTTATTTGGAAAGAGTAAAGCATATATTTATCTTGCTTCTTTTCTGTAGCTTTTGTAACATTAAAATGTTTATGTTTATTCTTTTCGTTACTTAAACCAAAAAAAAAACTCATTGCCCTAGTGTCATTTCCGACTCATAGTGACCCTATAGGACAGAGTACAACTGTCCCATATTGTTTCCAAGGAGCACCCGGTGGATTTGAACTGCCAACCTTTTGGTTCAGAATTAGAATTTATTAAGTCATTTACGTATATACTCATAGAGGGAGTTGCTAATAGTTCTTAGTACTTTTATCTGCATTTTTACTTTTATTATTTATGTTTACTTTATCTTCAATCAAAAAAATATATACACAGTCAACACAGACATTAAGGGAAACAGAAAAATCTGCATGTTTTAAAAAATTACACGATCTCCTAATAGGAGGAAATAGTGTAGTTTTTACACATTTTTTTTCTACCTCTTATTTTTCAATTGTACAGGTAAATCTAAAAAGTCATAACTAATTAAATAACCTGAAAAATTAGTTCTTTACTTACTAGTTTCTTAAATGCATTCAAGGGAAACAAGCATCTGAAATAAGAATCGGGTATAATTAACATTACATGACAAGGTCTATATGTGTAATTAATTTATTATTAATAATCTTTAATTGTAAGAAACACGTTTGACATTTAACATATAAGCTATAATGCTATTTATATCAATTAACACACTTATCAAATGCCAGTTAGCAATTTAAGGATAAATTACTATGAAATTGATTTGCCATTGACTACTATTTAAATGTTAATATGTTAAAATTCCTTGCAATTAAAAGGCAAGTATGAAATTTACTTAAGTGGGCATTTATTGTTTATATCATGTGTGAAATAAAAAATAGTAATATAATTTTCTGAATATGCATGAATCAGTGGCAAAAGTTGTTTGAAAATAAAATATGTTATACAGAATAAATAAGATGTATAAACTTTAAAAAATCAACATTAATATTTCAGGATCTATTTTTTAATAATTCATTGTTATGTATTTTTATTATCCCAATTTTTCTAAGAATATTTAGAACAACAGTAAGAAATAAATAAATAAAGATGAAGCCAGAAGCTAAGTTTAGATAAAAAAGAGTTGCTCATGAGTTCATACTTGCAAGAAATAGGACATACTTTAGATATAACTTTTAGTCCTTTACCTAGGTTCTATTTATGGCCTTAGGAAACTCTGGTTCTGTCTTCAGATAGGCATTGCAATGAAACTATTTCCACTGCAAGTAATAAAATTGCAACTCAAATTAGGTTTGAAAGAAAAGGATATATATTGTCTTATGCAACTGGAAAGTATAGTCCTTCCTATACTCATACCACATCATGGCATTAGGCATTTTTCTCTGACTCTCCTTGTTCTGTCTCTTCTTGCTTTCATCTTTCATCTTTCCTTTAGAATGACTTCACTCTCACTCAGACTCTATATTTGATAGATGTTCTCTGTCTCAGGATAACGTTTTCCTATTAAAATAGTGCAAAGACAGAGTTAAAAATAGTATGTTTCCTTTCAGTCAATTAACTAAAATTTTATAAGTTGAGTTTCATTTATATGAATTGGATCATATGCCTGTCTCTGAGCAAATAATTATGGTCAGTGAGTAAAATATTCTTTTGCATGAGGGCTAAGTCATATTTCCACTCCTAGTGCAACCTGAAATACATAGAATTAAAAATCAAAAAGATGAAAAAGAAAAAAAAGAGAAAAGAACAACAAACAAAAACCCTACTGGTTATAAAACAGGTATATTGATTTACATGTGTATTACTTCTTTTGTATCATGTATTAATTAGTTTATATCTCAGGCCTGACAAAGTATTGTTATATAATGGCTCCCTCTAATACCAGTCAAGAGCTATCTTGTGGAATAGACTGAATACTTTGACCAAAATAAGAAACATATGTTGGGCAAACAAAAACCACAGATATCTACTACAAGAATAGATCTCACGTAGCCAGTTCTAAATTAACAATAACAGAGAAATAACCTGTGAACCTAATAAGACACAGTTGTAGGTTTAAAACACAACTCCATCATTTTGCAATTGTGTTATGAATGTTCTAGAAGAAAAGCATGCACATATATGCTTTGAAATTATGCTACGACAGCTCTTGAAAACTGAACATTTACCCCTTTGGTAACAATCGACTGTGATAGAATGATGGCTCCCTCTTCTGAAGGGGCAGATGCTTTTTAGATTGCCATGCTTCTCATCACTTTCCCTATCTATTCTTCACTAAGGTCAAGTCTAGCAAATTAGTTATTTATTATAGTAGAGAAGTAGATTTACAGACTATTGACTTTATTAAAAGGAACTAAAGTGAACCAAAGAGTAACAACTGTCTCAGTGTCAACATTTGTAATATATATTTCATTCCTTTTAACTATTTCAAGATATTCCAGACCAGGCCAGAACTGTTGTCATGAAGTTGATTCTAACTCATAGCCACCCTATAGGACAGAGTAGAACTGCCCCAAAGGATTTCCAAGGAGCGCCTGGTGGATTCGAACTGCTGAGCTTTTGGTTAGCAGCTGAACTCTTAACCACTACACCACCAGGGTTTCCATTATGACAATAGCATCTATCATATCTATCTAGCCTGAATCCTCAGGCCTGACTATTTACTTGTCGGTTCCTATGCTTATTCAAGTGTTCCTGACCTTCACACCCTGGTAGGTTAGTTGTGAATCCAAATGTCTTCGGTGGAGTGCAGGGAAGTGAATAGCTTTCTAATATTGAAATTCTGGAAATATGGTCCTTTTTTAAAGCTATTTTTATTGTTTTCTTTTTCACAAGTTGTTAAAAATGATTAGTAGATTATAACTCTCTGTATTGTCATGAAACACAAATCTATGTCATTTACAAGTTGGATTAAATTCTTGGAGGATTTATAGGGTGCTTACTATGGCACAATCTCTTTCATCCATGGCAACATAATTAAGTCTCAGGATATGTAAAAAGTGATGTCATAATAACATTAACCACTACACCAACAGGGTTTCCCATGGTAGTCCAAGTTATTCAAATATTATTAAATCATTTATTTATAGTTACATGTTGAGTTTTCCCTCATTATTTCTCTAGATACGTTTCTGTCCTTTGTACCAACCAAGCCTGTTTCTATCATGTCTTTGTTCTTTCCCTCCCTTTAAATTGGATGCCTTATTTTCAGGCTTGAGTTTCCTCAGCTCCAAAATTATTTTCTCCTTGACTATCATAAAATACATCCAAGCTAGTTACATCATTCATTTAATCAACCAATCAAAAGGTAATCTAAACCTCCTCACCCAATAACTGTTTATCCATCAACCTGTTTAATTTACTTCCTATAATATATCTCTATCTGAGATTATCTTTCCCAATTACTTTATTTAAAATGTATTTTGTCACCCTTACAATCTTTTGAGGATCCCTGGTGGTGCAGTGGTTAAAAACACTTGGACAACTTTTAGAAAGACTGGTAATAGGGCCTCCAGTAGGTCTAGGAAGGCAGGGATTAAGTTATAAAGGTTAATATTGAAATACATTATAATCAAAACAGAAAGGTATTAGAAATTCTTGAACAGAGGATGATATTATAAGATTTACATATTTCTTTATAAACTTTTTTTCAATAGCAAGAGAATAGACAGAATAATCTGGAATAAACTAAAAAATGGAGTAAACTATATGAAAACACAAACATATATCAAGCTATAATTGAGGAACACAACAACAGATAAAGTAAATGGAAAGACATAGATTGTCTAGAACTCAAAGATCAGTATCATTGAATGTTTTTATACATTTAATGCAATCACAATGAAAATAACAGTAGAATATTTTAAGAATCAGTTGCAAGCTGATTTGAGAATTTATATGGAGAAGTAAATAGATTTTTTTAATGAAGAGTTATTTTGTAATTTACTCTTGAAGAATAAGGAAGAGTAAATTTTGTAAACTTCCAAATATTTAAACAGTGATTAAAGCAGAGTGATACTGTCTTAGGAATAATCAGATTAATGTATAAAAATAAAAAGTCTAGAAATATACCCACATTCATAAGGAATTTAGTATATTAAAATAGGTTTTGCATACCATATGAATGATTGAATAAGTAGTTTTGGGCCAATTAGAATGATGCAGATTAAATACATATAAACCAAAAAAACAAACAAACAAACTTGTTGCCATAGAGTCGATTGCAACTGACTAATAACAACCCCATTGGACAGAGTAAAACTGCCCCATAACGTTTCCAAGGAGCACCTGGTGGATTTGAACTGTTGACCATTTGGTTAACAGCTGAGCTCTTAACCACTGTGCCACCAGGGGTCCATATAAAGTTGGATTCTTATTTCACTGTCAGTACAAAATAAATTCCAAATATATCAAAGATTTAATTGCAATAAGTTAAAATATGGGAGAAATTTCAAAATAGACAAAGCCTAAAGAAATATGACTGAAAAAAAGATACAAAGAAATAATATCCAGTGAAGAAATTATAAGTGTTTTGTAAAATTTTAAATTAATAAAAATATTAAACATTGCTTTACTCATTCAAATATCTGCAAATATGGACATGGAAACATGTAAAAAGACAATCATGCATTATTTTTGTAAAATTTTGTAAAAACTTTGAAATGTTTATTAATATGGGAATAGTTAAGTAAAATGTGATATAAATGCTATGTAGGATACTACACATGAGTAAAAAGGAGTGTACTAGATGTATTCAACAACTATAGATAATTCTCAAAAACATTTATTAAAGGCAAAGCATAGAAAATGTACAATTTGATATAATTTACATAAAATAAAACATAAAAATTACTGAATAATTTGTATACTTATGTAACTGGTTAAGAAATTTGATGTTTCCGGGATGGGAAAAGAGAGGGCTGGGACTTAGAGAGATACTCATATAACTTCTGTATTATGTGTAATATGCCAGTTTTGAGGAAGAACAACTATAAATTACTGGTACTATTAAATACCACGTTTTGATATTAACCTATCATAATTAGAAGAGGAGTATGTAGACATGGAGGAAAAGTGAAGCATAGAATCTAAGGCAAAATCTGTATGTTCAAAGGGAAAGTTGGAAGAGACCAGACAGTATGTCACAGAAGTAGCTTGACGATAGAACAAGGAGAGTTCATTGTCCATGGGTGCAAGGAAAGAGATTCAAGAATACTATCAATAGTGGCATATGTTTTAGAGAATAAAGTCCATCTATGAAACTGAGGATAAGGGGACCAAGACACAAAGTTGGAATAGCAATGGTAACTCAGATCGTATACATATTAAATTGTAATCATATTGAACAGCGAAATAGTAGAGTCAGGAAAAGTACTATGATTATTAATAGTAAAGAGTAACATCTGTATGTTTTGTTGTTGTTGTTGTTGTTAGGTGCCGTTGAGTCGGTTCAGACTCATAGCAACCCTATAGGATAGAGCAGAACTGCCCCACAGGGTTTCCAAGGAGCGGCTGGTAGATTTGAACTGCTTACCTTTTGGTTAGCGGCCGAGCTCTTAATAACTATGCCACCAAGGTTCCAAAACATCAATATAGTAGTACCTTATATATGTCAGGCACTGGATCTTGATTTTTATATATTTAATCCTCACAACAACATTAGGAGGTTGGCATTATCATAGTCACTGTTTTAGAGATAAGGAAATGGAGGTATATCAAGATTGAGTAACATCCCCCAAGTCTCACAGCTATTTAGTGGTGATATCAAGTCCAAATGCCAATCACTATGTTACATTGAAAGATGTTGAATGCCAGTGTAGGTAAGGAGGGACTGAGCCCTCAACTGGAGTTGGAAGGATAGGGGTTACAGTTTGTAATGAATTTTGTTTTTTTTATGTTTGTTTGTATGGGGGAATTTATTTTTGGTCAGCCTGAGGAAATTATATAAAGGAGAAAGAGATGGAAGATCCAAGAAAACATTTCCGTAAGAGCAAAATTTGTGATTTAAGATAGACAATGGGACCGAGAGTGTTAGTAGACAGATTGGCTTTAAAGAAGAGGAGAATTGTGTCCTTCAGATAAGGGTATACATGTAATTAAGAATTAAGAAGCACAAGGCTGTCAGTGATAGGATAATATCTACATGCCTACTAGGAAGACCAGTTAATACAACTATTATTCAAATTTACGCACCAATCACTAAGGTGAAAAAAAACATGAGCAACATTTTGTGAACAATGAAAACCAGTTCCAGGGTCCTGGCAACCAAGCATGTTGAATGAGGTCTTAGGGAAGAAAAGGATCTCAGTTGTATATAAGAATGCTGGAATAATGGAATAATAGAATAGTAATGGAAAATCCATGAGGTTTTCCCTGGCTAATTTGATTAACATTCAAATTTACTCACCACCCACTAGGACCAAAATGAAGAAACTGAAGATTTTTACCAACTTCTACTGTCTGAAATTGATCGAACATGCAATCAGGATGCACTGATAACTAGTGGTGACTGGAATGTGAAAGTTGGAAACAAAGAACGTTCAGTAGTTGGAAAATATGGACTTGGCGATAGAAATGATGCTGGAGATTGTATAATAGAATTTTGCAAGACCAATGACTTCTTCATTGCAAATATCTTTTTTCAACAACATAAACGGCGACTATTCACGTGGACCTCACCGGATGGAATACACAGAATCAAACCAAGTACATCTGTGGAAAGAGACAATGGAAAAGCTCAATATCATCAGTCAGAACAAGGTCAGGGGCTGACTGTGGAACAGACCATCAATTGCTCATCTGCAATTTCAAGCCAAAGCAGCAGAAAATTAGAACAAGTCCACAAGATCCAAAGTATGACCTTGGGTATATCCCACCTGAATTCAGAGATCATCTCGAGAATAGATTTTATGCATCGAATACTTACAAAAGACCAGAGGAGTTGTGGAATGACATCAAGGACATTATACATGAAGAAAGCAAGAGGTCATTAGAAAGACATGAAAAAGAAAAGACCAAAATGGATGTCAAAAGAGACTCTAAAACTTGCTCTTGAATGTCAAGTATCTAAAGCAAATGGAAGAAACGATGAAGTAAAAGAGCTGAACAGAAGATTTCAAAGGGCAACTCCAGAAGACAAAGTAAAGCATTATAATAAAATGTGCAAAGACCTAGAGTTGGAAAACCAAAAGCGAAGAACACTCAAGCTGAAAGAATTGAAGAAAAAACTCAAGCCTGGAGTAGCAATATTAAAGGATCCTATAGGCGAAATACTGAACGATGCAGGAAGCATCAAAAGAGGAGGCAAGGAATACACAGAGTCACCGTACCAAAAAGAATTGGTGGATGTTCAATCATTTCAGAAGGTAACATTTGATCAAAAACCTGTACTACTGAAAGAAGAAGTCGAAGTTCACCGAAAACACTGGTGAAAAACAAGTCTCCAGGAATTGACAGAATACCAACTGAGATGTTTGAACAAATGGATGCAGCGCTGGAAGTGCTCACTCGTCTATGCCAAGAAATTTGGAAGACAGCTACCTGGCCCACTGACCGGAAGAGATCCATATTTATGCCTATTCCAAAGAAAGATGATTAAATCGAATGAGGAAATTATTGAACAACATCATTATTACCACGCACAAGTAAAATTTTGCTGAAGATCTTTCAAAAGTAGTTGCAGCAGTACATCGACCAGGAACTGGATTGAAGGATATCATTGCTGATGTCAGACGGATCCAGGCTGAAAGATGAAAATATCAGAAAGATGTTTATCTGTGTTTTATTGACTATGTGAACGCATTAGACTGTGTGGATCATAACAAATTATGGATAACATTTCTAGGAACAGGAATTCTAGAACACTTAATTGTGCTCATGAGGAACCTGTACATAGATCAAGAGGCAGTCATTTGAACAGAACAAGGGGATACTGAGTAGTTTAAAGTCAGGAAAGGGGTGTATCAGGGTTGTATCCTTTCACCATATTTATTTAATCTGTATGCTGAGCAAATAATCCAAGAAGCTGGACTCTATGAAGAAGAAAAAAGCACCGGGATTGGAGGAAGACTCATTAACAACCTGCGATATGTGGATGACATAACCTTGGTTGTTGAAAGTGAAGAGGACTTGCAGCATTTACTGATGAAAATCAAAGACCACAGCCTTCAGTATGGGTTACACCTCAACATCAAGAAAACAAAAAATCCTCACAACTGGACCAGTAAGCAACATCATGATAAACGGAGAAAAGATTGACATCGCCAAGGATTTCATTTTACTTGGATACACAATCAACACCCATGGAAGTAGCAGTCAAGGAATCAACGGACACATTGCACTGAGCAAATCTGCTGCAAAAGAACTCTTTAAAGTGTTAAAAAGCAAAGACAGCACTTTAAGGACTAAGGAGTGCCTGACTGAAGCCATGGTGTTTTCAATCACCTCATATGCATGGGAAATCTAGACAATGAATAAGAAAGACCAAAGAGGAATTGACGCCTTTGAGTTGTGTTGGAGAAGAATATTGAGTAAACCAATAGGCTGCCAAAAGAACAGCCGGAATGGTCCTTAGAAGCAAGAATGGGGAGATTTCATCTCACATACTTTGGACATGTTATCAGGAGGGACCTGCCCCTGGAGAAGAACATCATACTTGTTAAAGTAGAGATCAGAGAAAAAGAGGAAGACCTTTAATGAGATGGACTGACACAGTGGCTGCAACAATGGGCTGAAGCATAACAGTGATCTTCAGGATGGCTCAAGACTAGACAGTGTTTCATTCTGTTGTACATAGGGTTGGTAGGAGTCAGAACTGACTTTATGGCACCTAACAACAACAACTACAACAACAGCAAGAGATGGCTGCTGTCATCTCTATGAAATACAGACTCATTTGTCTACAGAGAATGAATGGAAGAAGATTTGAGGACAATGGATCATGTTCAAAATGTGAAAAATATCTATGGGAGCCAATTAGAGTTTACTGTCATTTGTTAAGAAGAAAATTACGAATTGAATAGCATGAATTTGTAATGGAATCAATCAACCTGGTTTTGTTACTTTCACTAGCCTTCATCCGGCTTACTATAGTGTTAATCTTATAAGAATATTCAGTGAGAAACAAAAATACAGTAAATAAATTAAACAAGGAGGATGTCATTTTCAGTAACTGGTAGGTTTTTATGCAAATGATATTATTTTCATTTGATGTGATATCTCTTCATTATTTAATCCCTACACTCTGCCATATTATTATTGAAACTAAACACATTTCAGTTTCTTAATGTTCAGTAACATATTTCAATAAGATGGAATTAAAAATTAACCTTGTGAAATAAAGAAGTTGAAATTTTAGTTTTATAATAATGTTTTTAAGCATATTAAGGAAATATGTTTAGATTTAGTATATATTTTATGTTAAGTTTATAAGGAAAGGGACTATTTTAAAACTGATGTTTTCCTTTATGAATTTCTTTCTGAGATAATTTTACTATATTGTAAGTGAAGTAATGATGTATTTTTGATAATATTATATTAAAAGATGTCTTCAGGAAAAATTAACTAATACATATATCCTTCAGGTAAATTATGGCTAAGATACTGAAAATATTGAGTAAGAGAACTCAAAGTGAGACTATTTTTCATTGATGTTCAATTATAACTTTAAAAATCTGTAGTTAGAAAAAAGTTTATTGTATAGAAGATAAATTACTCTCTACATAGTCTTAACTTTATCATCTAATACCTTATTACACATCATATATATATTTTATTTAAAAAATGGTATACATCATAATAGATTAATGTATGAGTTGATGAACAATTTTTCAATGAAGTATTTATCAAATGATGGAAGAACATTTAAAAGGAGAAACATAGTCACTGGATTTGAAGAGCTAATATTAATTACATAAATATGTGTACGTTTCAGACATTGTGCAAAATGGCTTGATCCTGAACTTGTATGCTTTGGTTGCTATGCAGTTCTCTCTGGATCCATGGCATAGATTATGTCTAAACATTTAGCATCAAATGAGGTTAAATTTCCCACTAGGCAATAATAATTAAGCGCTCATATACATAAACTCAAAGAAACCTGATCTTTCTACCTACCTACCTACCTACCTGTCTATCTATCTATCCATCTATCTACCTGTCTGTCTGTCTGTCTGTCCATTTATCTATCTCCAGCAGATTTGAGTTGATTTATGTGTGTTATCGATAGTTAGATGGATGGATGGACGGATGGATAGACAGACAGATAGATAAATAGATAGATGGGTAGATAGACCCAAGATACCTTATATAAATATCCTTTATTTTTTCATGACTGGAAATGAGAACACCTTCTTCCTAATAACCTAATAATAACGTTTTGATCCAATATTCGTTCTAATAATTTTTCATCTGAGGATCATTCTTCTGTCTTTTTCTCAGGAACCTTAGAGATTTACTTATTATATCCACCCAAAATTTTGTCATTTCTTTCACAACTTTGGAAGTTATGCTGCAACATATCTCTAAATATTTTCTGCTCTAATTCTAAAATCATGTGGACACATATTCACGGACCTATTTTGTGATGTCTCTGTGATTTCAATATTCTTCAAGTCCCCCATTTTGATTTGACATCAGAAGTAAAATAGTCCCTTCCTGGGTTACCATAGGGAGAGAAAGCTGATTTGGATCCCACATAGTTTCAGGATAGTCAATACTTCTTCTAGTATTCTTACAATCAACGCTTCAATGAAGTTCTTTAAGTGAGCTTTAAAATGTAGGATATTATTTCATAATAAGTGCATTAAACAAGTTTAAGTGATTGAATTTTCAAAATTCAATAAATCTGAGATACTTAAGTAAATATCCTTTATTTTTTATGACTGGAAATGAGAACACCTTCCTAATAATAGCTTTTCGATCAAATATTAGTTCTAATGTATTTTCATCTGAGGATCATTCTTCTGTCTTTCTCTCAGGAATCTTAAAGATTTCCTTATTCTCTTAAAATTTTGTCATTACTTTCACAAGTTGGGAAGCCATGCTGCAACAAATCTCTAAATGTTTTCTGCTCTGATTATTTTTCTCCACCAACACTGAAACAACCAAGTTTTAGATCTTCCAGCCTCCAGTCTTCCACAACTGCCTTCATGCCATCACCAGATCTCCCTGAAGCAGGTAAACCAAGGTCTCCTAGAACTGCATCTCTAGTTGTATCTCTTACTAGTCTATCACTTGTACTGATACTTCATTTATTTAGTTTTCCTTTTTATCTGCAATGGCTGCCATGCTTAAGCAAGGTGTTGGGAATCCAATACTAAGTAAAAATAAGAGAAGCTTCTCTAAGGAAGTGAAGGGTCTATGATGAAATAACATTAGCCAGCAGTTAAGATAAATGCTTTACATGTATTAACTCAAGTGTTATCATAACAAGCCTCCTGCTTGTTTGCTGCCATTACTGTCATTGTATAAATGAGGTTAAGGAGGTTCTGTAACTTGCTACCCTCACAAAGTCAGTAAGTGACAAAGAGGGGAAGTGGGAAGAGGCAGTTGGAATTCCAAATGGTCCCACATAACAGGCTTTTTTTACCAGTCTGTGACTGTGTCTTCCCACTGCCTGGAGTTACCTCCTTCGTTTTATGTCTGGCAACACCATTCTCGTCCTTCGTGTAGTAGGCTCAACGCCTATTAGTAAAATGAATGAAATATATTAATTTCTGTCACTTTTATGCCTGTACATAACTGGGAAATGCATTGTCTAGTTCTAGGTAGTGTCTCAGCCTTTCTTTTCAAGCTGTGTTTTCTTTTTGTCCCCAAAGCCCATAATTACAGCCAATAAGGCACATAGGCATCCAAGGCACAGGTGTCTGGGCTTCTTTAAACATGATCTCCTTTCAGTAAAATAAATTTTGAGCATATCCATCTAACATATATATATATATTAAAAAATATACACATACAATAGTAATACACACAGACATACACAAATAGGTATTTTCAAGAACTGAGATAAAGTTGAAATTAAAAAAAAAGTTTAAATGCTTTGAAATTGTGATATTTGACATTATCATGAGCTAATATATCAATGGAAAATATACAGGTAGAATTGGGTTCATTAACAATTAAATAGCAAATGGTCTTGATCCTTTGAGCTTTATATTCTATAAGATCATCATTGCTTTTTATCACATATAGAGACTATGAGCCTATAGTTAAGTGTAGAAATGTCAGCCCTGTCATTGTCCTGCCATTTGCTTGAACTTATATATTATTGTCATCTTCAATCATAGTGTATTTGCAAAGATCTTTAAAGTAATTTATTCATTGCATGAGGTTTAATTTAGTTTTGTTTAAAAGAGATAGTACAATATACATTAAATTTTGATGTGCTGCTTTCAGTTAACGCCTCCCCATCCATGGAAGAACTCTCAGTTTTTCTCCCAGTTTGCCTTGTGTGCTGTACCTGAAACTTGATTGTCTGGCATACAGGTTGGTTGGGGGCATCAGTGTCAATCTGTGTATTAAATATTGAAAAAAGTTATTTATTTTTATATGGAAATGACCAGAAATATAACTGTTTCTCCTCCATCATAATGGAACATCTTGCATACCCCTTGGTGTGATACTACTTTGAAGGCCACAGCTCCAAGAAAGCCCACTTAGAAGGTTTTTATTGAGCATATCTTACACTAACATACCTCTACAACTTCTGGGCAGCATTCTCATTTTGCAGATGAAGGAACTAGGGCACTTACAGTTTAATTGACCCAGAGCAGTGGTTAGGTGCTCCACCACTAATCAAAAGGCCAGCAGTTCTAAACCACCAGCTGCTCTGCTGTAGAAAGATGTGTCAGTCTGCTTCCATAAAGACTACAACATTGGAAACCCTATGGGGCAGTTCTATTCTGCCTCTGGGCTCACTATGAGTTGGAATCAACTCAACAACTTTTTTTTTTTTAGCTAAGTACCGAATCTGGTTGCTTTCTGTGTTCATGCTCTATCCCAAGGGACCACGGGATGTATTCTGACAATAACCCGTTGCTGTTGAGTTGATTCCGGTAGGACAGAGCAGAACTGCCCCAAAGGATTTCCAAGGAGTGCCTGGTGGATTTGAACTGCCAACCTTTTGGTTAGCAGCAGAACTCTTAACCACTGCACCACCAGGGTTTCCATTCTGACAACAGCATCTATCATATCTATCTAGCCTGATTCCTCAGACCTGACTATTGACTTGTATGTTCTCAAGCTTATTCAAGTGTTGCTGACCTTCACACACTGGTAAGTTAGTTGTGAACCCAGATGTCTTCGATGGAGTGAAGGGAAGTGAATAGCTCTCTAATATTGAAATTCTGGAAATATGGTCCTTTTTTAAAGCTATTTTTATTATTTTCTTTTTCACAAGTTGTTAAAAATGATTAGCAGATTATTTATAACTCTCTGTACTGTCACAAAACATAAGCTATGTCATTTACAAATTGGATTACATTCTTGGAGGATTTATAGGGTGCTTATTATGGCACAATCTCTTTCATCCATGACAACATAATTTAGTCTCAGGATATGTAAAAAAATGATATCATAATAACATTACAAAAAAGTATTGCCTTATTAAACTAAAGCTGAAATTATTTCTATTATATAATCAAAATATAGTGAAATGTAAAATTTTCTAGTTAATTGTATGCGTGTTTATATGTGTGTGTATAATACCTAATATGTTGGGTAAAAGTATCAGTTAAAATAATATAATTTGATAAATCATAGATAGATAGGTAGATAGAGTCATATTTTAGGTTAATATAGCAATGACTGTGTGGATGGTGCAGGACCTGGCAGTGTTTCATTCTGTTAGACTAGATGACATCTAACAACAACAAAATAGCATCTTATCATTCCACTCAATGACTCATGATCAGGATTGCCCCTTATTAGTACACCAAATCAATAATAGTTCACACATTTTTTATCTGGACTAGATCCTGCTTGTCCAAATTTGGTGAGTGAGATATTTTATCCTTCTGTCAAAAAAAAATGAGTAAGATCCAAAGATGAGTAGAAGAAAATTATATATGAATAAAGACAGGAGACAGGTGACAGAGAGCTTGAGTTAGCTTCTTTTTTTTTTTTTTTTTGGGTGGGAGGGACAAGGAAGGATACTTAGATTTCTTTTATATGGAGACCAGGAGGCTCAGATGTAGATTAGCCTCTTAAAATAACAGTCAGGGCAGACTGCCTTTCCTACAGTATAGCACAGCAATGAGCCAAGTCTCCTCTGGAGAACTCTTTTACCATTGAATGTCTTTTCCTCTATTCCTCTTCTGTATGGCATATGAGCTTCCTGAATTAAATCTTTTCCATTGTCTCTACATCTATATACTAAACATCTATGAGGAGGTCAGCTTCTTTTTCATCAAGCTTAATTTCATTAATAATTTCCATTCTTTCAGTAAATACTTAGTAAAAGTCTATGCATGTCATCCACATATTAACATATTCTTGCTCTTGAAAATTGAGTAGCTAAAGTAAATGGAAGAAATGATGAATTAAAAGACCTGAACAGATATTTCAAAGGGCAGCTCCAGAAGATAAAGTAAACTATTATAATGACATGTGAAAATACCTGGAGTTAGAAAACCAAAAGGGAAGAACACGCTCGGCATTTCTCAAGCTGAAAGAACTGAAGAAAAAATTCAAGCCTCAAGTTGCAGTATTGAAGGATTCTATGGGAAAAATATTAAATGATGTAGGAAGCATCATTTACTTATCATCAGGAACCGATAGTACTGAAAGAAGAGGTTCAAGCTGCACTGAAGGCATTGGCGAGAAACAAGACTCCAGGAATTGATGGAATACCAACTGAGATGTTTCAACAAACAAGTGCAGTGCTGGAAGTACTCACTCATCTATGCCAAGAAAATTCGAAGACTACTACCTGGCCAACTGACTGGAAGAGATTCATATTTATGCCTATTACAAAGAAAGGTGATCCAACAGAATGCGGAAATTATTGAACAATATCATTAATACCACAGGAAAGTAAAATTTTGCTGAAGGTCATTCAAAAGTGGTTGCAGCAATACATCAACAGGGAACTGACAGAAATTCAAGATGGATTCAGAAGAGGATGTGGAACCAGAGATATCGTTGCTTATGTCTGATAGATCCTGGCTGAAAGCAGAGAATACCAGAAAGATGTTTACCTGTGTTTTATTGACTATGCAAAGGCATCCGACTGTATGGATCATGCAAATTATGGATAACATTGAACAGAATGGGAATTTCAGGACACTTAATTGTGCTCATAAGGAACCTGTACATAGATCAAGAGGCAGTCATTTGAACAGAACAATGGGATACTATATGGTTTAAAGTCAGGAAAGATGTGCATCAGGGTTGTATCCTTTCACCATACTTACTCATTCTGTATGCCAAGCAAATAACCTGAGAAGCTGGACTATATGAAGAACAGGATATCAGGATTGGAGGAAGACTCATTAACAACCTGCGTTATGCAGATGACACAACCTTACTTGCTGAAAGTGAAGAGGACTTGAAGCACTTACTGATGAAGATCAAATACCACAGACTTCAGTATGGATTACACCTCAACATAAAGAAAACAAAAATCCTCACAATTGGACCAATAATCAACATCATTATAAGTGGAGAAAACAATGAAGTTATCAAGGATTTCATTTTAACTTGGATCCACAGTCAACACTCATGGAAGCAGACCTCAAGAAATCAAAGGACATATTGCGTTGGGCAAATCTGCTGCAAAAGACCTCTTTAAAGTGTTGAAAAGCAAAGATGTCACCTTGAAGACTAAGGTGCACCTAACCCAAGCCATGGTGTCTTCAATTGCCTCATATGCATGTGAAAGCTGGACAAGGAAGAACGAAGACAGAAGAATTGATGCCTTTGAATTATTGTTGAAGAATACTGAATATACCCAAGGACTGCCAAAAGAACAAACAAATCTGTCTTGGTAGAAGTACAGCCAGAATGCTCCTTAGAAGCAAGGATGGCGAGACTGTGTCTCACATACTTTGGATATGTATCAGGAGGGATCAGTCCCTAGAGAAGGACATGATGCTTGGTAAAGTAGAGGGTCAGCGAAAAAAAGGAATACCCTCAAGAAGATGGATTAACAGAGGTGCCTATAACAATGGGCTCAAGCATACCAGCAATGATTGTGAGGATGGCGCAGGACCAGGCAGAGTTTTGTTCTGTTGTATATAGTGCTGGTATGAGTTGGAACCAACTCAATGGAACCTAACAACCTAACAACAACATTACCGTCTTTTGGATTCAAGGGAAAATATCATGGTGAGCCTATTGTTACATGAGTAATGAGCTACATGATAATTTTACGTGATAAGCATTGTGCTTACACAACTATGAGTTTAACTTTATAATATTCTTATGTGGAAACTTTTACGGATGTAAATGAATCTCACAACTGTGCTAATTTTGTTGCACTAGACAAGGTTTGTATGTCATTCCTCTGAATGATTGCTAGGAAAGGAGACAACTGCAAATGGAAAAAGAGACACAAAGCATAAAACTGGACAGGAGAATACAATTGTGTCATGAATCTTAGGGGAACATAAAGGAAGCTGAGAGAGAGTAAATGGAGAATGTATATGTGCAGTCTTGAGAATGCTGAGAGGGAGGATATCTGCCTTGGCTTTAAAGGCTTGATAGTTTGTGCATGAGAGTGATATGTCTAAAACAAATGGGCTCAGAGAGTACTGACTCATAGAGTTGACCTCCATTTATCCCAATCTCAGATAACATTAGAGTACTTGGCTAAGGGATGAAAAAATAAACATTTTGGTTCAACAAAAACATAACAATTGTACAAGTATCTCCCTGTAAGTAAAAGGAGGAGAAGTCTTAAAATAATTTTAGTGAATAATAAATGTAAAGTTGATTGAGGATTCAAGATTCTATTTTACTGATTCCTTGGCTGCATTTTAGTAAATGCAAAATTACATAAAAAGGATTACTTTAACTTTATTAATAGTTGTCTCCTTCTTTTGACAGTAACTTTTCGAAGGTCTTTTTTACAAAAGGACCTCAGACTACTTGAATGCACATGTCTAATTTATCAGTGCTTCTAGATAAAGATCTAGAAGCGGAATGGAGTATCTACTGTGATTAAACTCTCACTATCCATCTTTAAAGGAGCCCTGGTGGTGCCATGGTAAAGCCCTCAGCTGCCAACCAAAAGGTTGGCTGTTTGAACCCACCAGCAGCTCCACAGGAGAAAGGACCTGGAGATCTGCTTCCATCAAGTTTACAGTCTAGAAAACCCTACAGGGCAGTTCTACTCTCTCCTGTAAGTTTGCTATGAATCAGAATTGACTTGATGACACAACAACAATCTGTTTCAATTTCAACCTAAGTAAAATTTTTCTTAGACTCTACCACCAATACATTTCATGAAATCAATAGATTTTATACCTAATGTATATTAGCAGCCTGAAGTTTGTGAATGTAGACTTAAAATTCATTTATTCAATACTCTTATTTTGTTAAGCTCTGTGCCAGGTACTAAGAATTTCTATGTTGAACATGCTAGATGTGTTCCTTGGAGTAAAGGAACTTATAAACTACTGGAGTAATTGCTTCCTACAGAGAAGTAATAAGACAATTACAATATCAGATACTATGTGAGCTCACAGGGAAACACTTAAGCTCATTTGGTGGTTAATAATGACAAACGGGAGGAAGTAATGTCTCAAATGATATCAATCTGACATGAGTAGGGGTGGGTTGAAGTAGTTTAAGAGAAGGTGAGGAGAATATAGCTAGTAGAAGTAATAGTCAGACCAAAGTTTATAGCAAAAGAAAAGACAGCAGATGGCGTAACAAAGGAACTCGACATTTTGCGTGGATGAAGCATAATGAGTGGGCAGCGAGGGTATGAGTTAAGCAGAATCAAAATTGGAAGTGCGAGGAAAAAAAAGAGGAAGGAATCATGACTGATGCCTGGGTTCCTTGCTTGAGTAATTGACCACCATAAATGAGTGCCATTTACTGAGGCAGAACTGAGAATAAAGACTATTTAGGAAAAGAAATTGTAAAGGTATAGCTTAGATATACTGCATTTGAGAAATTTTGAAGACGTATACGTATTAAGATGTCTTGTCTGTGCCTATGTGTTTCTTCTTGGAGGAAAATTAAGCTAGAAAAAAAATATGGGATTTAACAATAAATAAATGCTAATTAAGCAATAGATGTAGGAATTTTTCTGCTTGGGTTTTGTAGAGAATAATGGAGAATAGGACTTAGGATGTAATTCATGTAGCACCAATACTTACATTTGATTTTTCTTTATAATTTGTCTAAAAATTCACTATGAAAATAATGCAAACTACATTGTTGAAAGTTAAGTATTTTTGTCTGATTATGAATTCAAACATGTTTATTATTCCACACTACTACAGATAGGCTCTTATTTCACAATTTAATAGCGTAGCTTTACCTAGTTACACTAAAAATGCAGTGCATATTTGGGTAACAAATTCTGCATTCTGAATTAATTTTGCTTGACAAAATATATTTTCAATGAAGAATGCTTTAATATCAGGTAAAACTGATTTTCACTTAGGTAGATATCAGTATATTTGATAAAAGTAGACAATCAGAATATCTAATTTTAGGCTCCAAACCTTTTTTGCAAAATGACAGGGTAATGTCTTTAGGCTGCATCATTCATGTAATTGCTTCATCTCTTCAATTTACCTGTGTAGAAATAGCTTAGTTTCTCTGTGTGTTAGGGATCTGAGGATTAAGCCAATGCCTCTTTCTAATTTCAGAAGACTCTAGATGGAAATATTGTTTCATTGTATCTATTAGTTTAGTGAAGCAGTTTGATTGTTATAACTATGTCAAATATTATTAGGAAAAAGTTCCTCCTGCTGATATAAAGTTAAAGAATAATATTAAACTATCAAGTCTGTAAGCTTTTGTGTCCAGTATATTAAAAGTATATTTCATCTGTACTCTGGAGTGTTTTTCAGAAATGAAAAAAATATTATGTAACAACTAAAATTAGATACGTTCAACTGTAAAGGTTCAAAACCTAATACATAACAAATGATATAGCAAGGAATCAAAAGATTTTTTTTTTCTATTCAAATAAGAAAAAAAAAAAGGAAATAATAAGCATCAAATATTTAGCAATTCAGCATTATTAAAATATTATGGTTGATGATATAGAGGTTCAGGTTGTGATTCTAAAATTAAGCTTTTTTATGCTTTTCTTTCTAGAAATATAAATACAGAATATATATTTTTAAATTTAGGAAAGTTAAATCTATGTTGCCCCCAAACATAACAACTTGGGAATAGTATTATAATTTAAAATGTATGATGTGGCATACATTTTAATATTCTTATGTGAATATGTAGGAATAAATACAATAGTGATATTTTCATATGTGTAAATTTTTAATATTTCATATAAGTGAGAAATATTAGAGTAAAAATTGTATCCATTACTTTGTTGCCATACTTTGTACAATGCTTTAACACTAAAAGTCAATATTAAGAAGATAAATTTTAAGAAATCATATATTTGAGTGTTAAAATATATTATTTTCTTAGCTGACATTATTTTGAGCATTTTATTAGTGAAATAAATACATGGCATTTCTAAAAAGTACTCTATACAACAGTAACAGAAAAAATGAGATGTGCATAAATTAAATTATTAAATTTAATTACTTAAATACAATTATGAGTTCCTGATTTTAAGCACAAATTGTATGCCTAAATTCATTCAAGAAATGTCATTCTTAAATTTCTGACTTAAATTGTAAACTGGACAAATAAAATTTCCCATTTCTCCTATGCATTGTATCATTCAAATAATAATAAAGAAAAGAGTGCATAAAGTTGGTTTTAGTGTATGTTTCCTCAGAGTTATAAAAATGTATCACTGAATTTAGTGATAACCTTCAAAGTGCCAGAAACAAAGAAGCTATCATATACAAACTCTAAAAAAGGAGTCTCAAAACTTTTTTTTTTTTTTTAAACTGTTGATTTATAGATGTCACAGAAATAGACATAGTAGATCTGGCGGTGTCCATGTATATGTCATGGAGAGATCCAAAAGATGATTTTCACTCATGTTTGCAAATACATTCACTATGTACCTACTGTATGTTTGAACTCTGCTAAGTAGTATTGTGGATTTAATAGTGAGAGATAAGATGTATGCAGGTAAATGAGACCCTTACAGATACACAGACTAAAAAACAAAAAAAAGCCAACTATACTAAAGCAGTCTGTTATCATGAGGAAATATGCAAGAATGCTACCTAGAAATTTTAAAATTATTCAAAATTAAAAAAAAATTCTGAAACTTTATTCATGAGAAATTATTCACTGGAGCAACAAAATATATATTATTGGTGGGTGAAACTGAATGTTAAAATCAAATAATTACATTTTTTATTTAAGTGCATTTCATTACTACAATACAATAAACCAAAAAAAAAAAACCCCAAAAACCCATTGCCATCAAGTCAATTCCAACTCATAGTGGCCGTAAAGGACAGAGTAGAACTCCCCTATAGGGTTTCCAAGGAGCGCCTTGTGGATTCAAACTGCCAACCTTCTGGTTAGCAGCCATAGCTCTTAACCACTATGCCACCAGGGTCACTATGAGTCAGAATTGACTTGACAGTAAAGGGTTGGTTTGTTTGTTTTATACAATAAACTTTATGTCTATTACTTCAGTTTTCAATCTTCTCCCTTTTCTACTTGTTTGATGAGACTTATCAGATTTCACAGGTAGCATCAATGGCGGAAAAAAACTGATAATTGGGAAGAAGTATGTTACATGTGAAAATTTCATAAACTGACTGCTTTATTGTCATTTTGCTCTTATGACCTTTCTCACAAAATGATGAGAACACAATTGTACTTACTATTTTCAGAAGGAGTATCTGTGTGTTTATGATTTTGAGTTATATCATTTTACTTTGTTTTACATGTAAATATAAATATTATATTAAATAATAATAAACATTTTTTAATTAAGTAAAATTGCAGACTGCATTAAATGTTTTACATGGATTATTTCATTTAATTTTCACAATAATTCAATGTGATGATATCATCCCCATTTAAATACAAGAAAACTCAGAACTAGAAATTTTACAGAATTTAATCAGAAAGCTATACTTTCTTCTTCTCAGTATCATCTTTATTATTATAATGTTTATCATTTTGATAAGAAATTACATGGTACAAATATTTCCACAATTTAATAAATAATTTTTTCAATTAAATACAATTTCTCTGAGTCAGAATCAACTCGGCAGCAATGAGTTTAGGTTTTTAAGTCTAACATTATGGAAATAAATTGTTTAGTTCTTTTGATCCTGCTTTTTGTGTCTAAAAGATAGAGTGATAAAATGTTATAACCAACCAGACCATTGCCTTCGAGTCAATTCTAACTCGTAGCGACCCTACAGGATAGAGTAGAACTGCCCCATACAGTTTCCAAGGAGTGCCTGGTGGATTCGAACTGCCAACCTTTTGGTTAGCAGTCCTAACACTTAACCACTACGCCATCAGGGTTTACAATTCCATTATTAAAATAAGATAACCATTTTAAAACATACAATATTTGGACTTGGTCTGAAAGATGAAAATGAAAGAGAACAGGTATGCATGTACGCCTGCCTCTAAATCAGAGAGTTGACCAGGTGCCAGAACTGAGAACAGAGATTCAGCTGGGTGAGCTAAGTTTGGTTCTACTATATTCAATAATCTCTGTTACAATTCAGAAGAATGGTACTAGAGATTGAAGATGAAGTGGTTAGATATAAAACTACTAGAGAACAATAATAGACAGCCTCAGTAAAACCACTAGGAAGTTCACCGTAGTCTGTATCAGTGTTCTATCCTATAGGTTGCATTTCAAAGGCTCCCATACAAGAAGTACAACCAAAACCAAAAGAAGGTCATCTCAAGATTGAACAGTAATATTTCTAGAATAGAAATTTAGGAAAGGGGCTAAATTTTAAGGTGGCAATGAAAAAAAGGCCAAGACAAGGCAGCTACGCCCATCCCTTTTTGAAGAGCTTTCTTTGAAGCTTCCTATGACCTTCTGCTTACTTCTCCTTCACCAGAATTGGCCACTGCTAACTGCAAGGGAGGCCCTGGTAACATGGTGGCTAAAGCACTCAGCTGCTAACCAAAAGATCTGTGGTTCAAACCCACCACTGCCACGGGAGAAAGTTGTGACAGTCTGCTTTGGTAAAGATTACGGCCTTGGAAACTCTACAGAGCAGTTCTACCCTGTCCTGCCCTGACATAGAGTCACTATGACTAGCTATCGACTTGATGGCAACAGGTGTGTGTGCATGTGTTTTAAATACAAGGGAGTTGGACAAGTGAGTGCATTTAATTTGACAAATGAACAAATTGTTGCCTCAAAGGATGTTAGTGTTCTGGGGCTGCTGAATTTGAACTGCCAAGCTTTTGGTTAGTAGCCACAGCTCTTAACCACTGCACCACCAGGGCTCCAGTGTGCTGTTAGTCAGAAAGAAGTACCAAAAGGACACTGGCAGTGTCTGCCACATTGGGACGTGAAGGACATTTACAATTCAGAAGATGCTTAAGAAAAGAGAGAATGTTTACAAAGAAGGAAATAGCATATAAGGTGGCAAGAAGCGTGGCAGGCAAAGGATGATGCAGCATGAAGTCTCAGTTTCTGGCTCCTCACCTGCACCTTTCTCTTACAAGCCCCAAGGAGGAGGCTTAGCAGTGTGTTTTCATGGGCATAGGTTTTTATAAAATTTTGAAAATTAGGACATTTAAGCTGCAATTGGTTAAGACCATTGAATATTTCTATCACAAATTTTCCTCTGTTATACTTTTTTTGGTGTAGAATGACATTTTTGATATTCAACTAAAGGAACTGTGAATAGAAAATACGCAATAGAAAAAATATTTTGGAACATTTCAATACGCAATGAGAAATTATAAACTCCTGATTTATTCATGTATGAAACATAACCCATTGAGTCACTTTTAAAATAATTTTCTATAAAACTGAGAGGAAATTAAGTTTAAAATGGAATATAGAAAACGTAAAATCAATGGCATCAATAGAAATTATTTGGAAAACAAAAAACAAATTAGTATAAAAGTTGGGTTAGATCAAACGTAGTAATTTATTAAAGGGAAGAGATAATTTTAAAACATATGTAACAAAAGGACTCGTATATATTTGAATCATATAAACACTTTGAAGAAAATATCAACATTTCTTCCTGCTTTTACATGAAATTCTAGCATTGATGGAGATCACCTAAATGCAGAAAACTGGGATGAGAACACTGACAACTCACTAGTTCATAAGTGTCAAAATTCAAACAGTATTTAAGATTTGCCACTGCATACAAGAACTTGAAATGCTCTGAAAACTTACAGCTGACATAAGAAAGGAATGTAGGTCTGTCTAAATTTCATAATTCTTAAATATTTACATACTGTTTTTCAATTATGAGTTATAGACAAAATAATATTCTTATAGTAAATAACAATTTAAATAAAAGTTTAGCTTTGTATAAAATGATACAAGAAAAGCAATTAACTTTCTTTTTTTCTATTAAAAATGATATCAGAATATCTTTGTCATAAGAGCTATCAAAGGTTATGCACCAAAAAAATGAATGTAGGGGGAAAAAAAGAATATTATAAAAATGTGTTAGATGTGAGTCCAGTTTCTGCCTCTGATTCCTGCAGAACTATAGAAAATATATATGATCTTTCTAAGCCTTAGGTTGAATGAGATGGATTTTTTTTTGTTTTTAATTGGCTTTTCTGGTTTTGTTTGTGACTTTTACATAGATAATGTATATAAAACAAATAGCCCAATGATGATTGTCAAAATATTAGGGTCTCTAAATGATAATACATATGACTATTATGACCATGACGCTCAATCCTACGTTCAGCGCGAACTCCTATTGCACTTATTTTCATGCAGGGTCTGGGATTGTGTGTCTTTTGAAACTGGTCAGTTGTCAAATTCTAAATGGTGATCATAGTTCAGTGCTAGCAAATATCAGGCTCATTCTGGTTCCTATTTTTCAGAATGTACATATAGTGAGTTGAAAGAGGGGATTCCATTTAATTCCCCTACTACCCTATGGACTTCACCTAAATGCATAAAACACTGCAATCAGAACACTGAGAGCAAGCTAGTTCCTAAGTGTCAGAATTCAAACAGTATTTAACATTTGTCACTGCATAAAAAAAACTTGAAATGCCCTGAAAACTTACAGCTGACATATGAAAGGAACTTAGGTTTTGTCTAAATTTCACAACTCCTAAATATTTACATACTGCTGTCAATTATGAGTTATAGACAAAAGAATCTTCTTATACTAACAAATGATTTAAATAAAAATTTAGTTTTGAACAAAATGATGTAACCTACCTTAAGTCATGTGTCACAACTGAGGAGCAATAGTTAATTGCTAACACAAAAACCAACTCAAAAGTGATGTATTTTTATTTTTCTTTCATTAAGCAAGGTGGAGACTGTTTTTATATACAAATAAAAACCATTGATCATTCAAAGGTCTTTTTGCTGTCTACATATTTTATAATCATTGTTACAATGCATGTTCTGGACCCTAGGAGGTAAAGGGCCGCTAAAAAAGTTTTTCCATGAATGGATTCATAAGCTTAGAACTATCCATAGAAAGTTGTAGTTTCTATTCGCGACTAATGGAAGGCAGATGTAGGTGGAAGAAACCTTGGAATTTGCCTTAATTTGCATATTCTATGTTAAAGATTTGGCTGAAGAGGGCCCACTTGTTTGACTGGTAGCATTTCATTTTCCTGAAGAAAACGAATGTTCTGTCAAAAGTCCATTGATTACAACCAGGGTCACAATTCAGGAAGACGATCAGGTATGAGTCTGTCAAACAAAGACTTCAGAGAAAAAACAAGTTTGTTTCAATTCAAAGTCATTTATAAGCTAACTGAACCACAAGAGGTTATAAAATTCCAAGACACTGGATTCAAGTTGATCAGGAGTTCAGGGTCTTTCTGTCCATCAAGTTCTTGTGAGAACCATGTGTAAAACAATAAACGTTCATCCTCCCCCCAGAAACCACTTTGAGGCATGCTTGTTCATACAGATTGCATTGTTTACCCTAAATGTTTACCGTGTACTGTACACTGTTTTTCCTAGAGCAGCATTTCTCAAATCCGACACCAAGAAGCCCAAAACTCTTAATGTTTTGTCAGATTAGTACATTCTTTTTTTAAATATATTTTAGTTATGTGATATATAATATAGTAAAATAAAAAGTGCCCTGATCATCTAACCAATCTTAGTTTCCATGTTTATTTATTATCATAACTAGTACTTACTAATCATCTAAATTGCCAGAATTTAACATTTAATGCAGTCTTTCTCATACCCAGAGATTTAAAGACATAGACTTTGGCATCTGGAAGGTCTCAAGCTTAATAAAAGCTGATGAAAAAGACGTGTGCGGGTAGAACCTCATTTTTGAAAAGATAGAGCAATCACAGAAGTACTCAAAGAACCAGCCTATGTAATTTACAATAAATCAGTGAGGAAAGAAATTTTCTAAATAAATGTGGAATAGAATGGTGTGCTTTTTTTCTTTTTTTTTTTTTAAATACTACTGCAGTTATTTTAATCCAGATAACCAGATAAGTTATATTTCAATAAAATTCTTCGGATATGTATTGCACTTAACAGTTTGAAGAGCACTTCTGTAAAAAATTTCTTGTATGTTCTTTTTAACAACCTTGACTAGGCTGAACAGAAACTTTCAGTTCTAGAATGGAATCTTTCATCATGTCAGTTATATAATCATGAATTTTACCTATTTAATCAAAAAATATTTATTTTGTTGTCACTCTTCTGGTATCAGCCAGTAAAGCATTGAATAATATGAAGACTTTGCCCTAATGAAGTAGGAAGACTCCCAGTACAGCAAATAATTAAAATTTAAGTAATATAACATTTTTGAAATAATAACCTCTCTCTTTGGTAGATTTTTTTTTTTTTTTCTTTTTATCCCTTGGTCTATTCTAGAAACCTGGCAAGTCTGTGTTCTTCACTTCAAGAAGAGTGGTATCTACCAGAAAGCAAACCTCCAAGTTCTTTCCTGGCTTTTGTCCTCCAAAAACAATATACTTTGAGAAATGAGAAAAATAAATGAACAAAAAATACTCCACAAGTTAAACATATATCTGGAAGAAAACTTATTAAGATTGCTTATGTCTCTAATCTACACTCATCTAAATTAGAAACATTATGGTAGTTGAGACAGAAACAGAAGATATGTAGGGAGTTGTGCATCATTGTGATAGAGACCCTGTGCCCTGCATCAGAACAGCTTCAGAGACACAGAAATAGCTTTGGGTGAGTTTGTGAAGATCATAGTGCACATGAGACATCTATTCCATTTCCCAGATCTCTATAATCAGGCATAGACAAAAAGAAAAGATATGGCTAATGCCAGATGGGGCTTCAAAGACCTCACAGCATATCGCAGAAATGGAAGAATTTTCAGTTACCCAAGGTGTCATGAAATTAGTAGAAGTAGCTATCAGACCAGAATGAGACTTAGGGTCATTCAACAGCAGAGATTGGGGTCACAGACTGATGTTAGACTTTTTACATTAAAATTCTGGCACCACTAGTTATAAGCTGTGTGACCTTTAGCAAGATGCTTAAAATTTCTTTACGTCTTGATATCCTTACTTTGAAAAAAAACAGCTAATAGTTCCTACCTTATCAGTTGTTACGAGGATTAAGTGATTTAATAATTGAAATTAAAAAAATAGCTTATAACTATTACTAGCCTTGGTGGCACAGTGGTTAAGCGTTTGGCTGCTAACCAAAAGGTTGGCAGTTCAAATCTACCAGCCAATCCTTGGAAACCATATGGGGCAGTTCTACTCTGTCCTGTAGGGCTGCTATGAGTTGGAATCCACTCGACAGCAGCGGGTATCACATGGTAAGCATTCTGTAAGTATTAGCTGTTATCATATCCACAGTGGTCTAAATTTGTGGCAAAAAATGTGGGATACAGTAAAATGCACAGCTTAGAAGATACTTTCATTAACAGATAACTTCTGGCACTAGGTATTTAGTCTCTCTAATCCTTTACTCCCAGAAATTAAATTTGAATCCTGAAGAAAAGAGGAGAAGATCTCTCACACAGATATAGATAACGTTTTTGCCACCTCATGCAATGGAGATTAAAACAGAAATTAAGTTCAAATAAAACAATATTTATTCTACACAACCTTGAGTTTGTGGACTGAGTTAGAACCCAGAAAAGATGTGGGAGAATTACAGGATACTTGTAGGCTGCACATCAGGGAGACATGACATAGTCTCAGACGCTAGAGATTGCTTCAAAAGGAAATTATTTTAAGCCATATCCTAGTAAATGACTAAGAACTATCTAGGGCAACAAGACTCTTTCTGAAAGAAGGAAAGCCATAAATTCTTGCCTAGGTGTCAGAGAAAGAATCGTGAATTCCAAGAGATGAAAAAAGTCCTATGTATCTTGAGCCTAAGTCCTACTGTTTCTACTTCCAAAGTATATTTTAAATTCATCAACTTATTTCCTGTTTTCACTGCTACCAGACTGGTTCAGAGTACCATAAAGTTTTTTCTAGATTTCTAGAATTATCCCTAACTGATCTTTAAATACCTTCAGAATTGCTCTAATATAACCCAGTCCCCAAACTACAGCCAGGCAAGAATGTCTATAACGAATACCTGATGATGCTCTTTTGTGGCTTTAAACTGTTCAATGGCTCTCCAATGTATTTAGGATAAAAATCAGAAGTTTTGATACGACCTAAAATGTCCCCAAAATGCTGACCCCTGCCTAACTCTCCAGCTTTACTCCTTTGTCCGTCTGGGTTCCAGCCATACTGGAATGCTGGACATCTATTCTCAATTAGGACAGAAACTGTATCTCAGCCATTACATCTCAGGGACTGTAACCCATCTATTGTATCTACAGTGACCAGCATATTTTCTGGCCTAAGGACATAATTAATTTTTTTTCTTGAATTTAGATGAGTTGATGTGCATGGCCATATATATATGCTCTTCTTCATTATAACACTAGGATTAAAGCCTTGGTGATTTTTAAGACAACATTAGACATTTTATCTAAGTAAACCCAAACAAAGAACATTCTCATAATTTTGTCTATGGAAACAGAAGTGTCATAAACCGAACTTCCCATCCTTCCTAGACACTTTTAAAAAGAGAGAGGCAAGACAAATAAGAAGAACATTGTACTAATCAGGAGTTCAATAGTAGGATGTTTTTTGCATGCAATCTACCTTGGTAAGATACATTAAAACCAAAGACCAAACCTACTGCCGTTGAGTCTATTCCGATTTATAGCAACCCATTAAGTAGGGGTAATAACAGAGTTTATTGTAATTCTGATTATTCAAGAACGTTTTGTAAATATTTCATTATTTGCATACTATTCAGTTTCCAAAGTAAGTAAAATATTAATTTATAATGATCAACTTGAAAAAGAATTATGATTTGCCCTGCAAATAACTGAATAATGCAAAATGTTTGTTTATTTATTTAACACTAAATAATCAATATGTGCCATAACCTTTATTATATTCATGTGATACAATAATTAATAAAATAGACACTCATCTTTCATGAACTTATTTAGTATATAATGATAATTTTACATTGCAATTTTTTAAAACTATCAGAAATATATATTCTATTATAACTGCGAGTGTTTAGTGACCCCTTGTTAACTAAATGTAACATGTTTTGCTCTCTCAGTTTTGAATAATAAAAGTGTAGAACTTTATTTTCTATCAATGTTATTCTAAAATTACATATGAAATTTTAATACCATGTTTAGTGGGGAAAAAAAAGAAAGAAAAGTGACAGCTAAAGACATGAAGATAGGAAAAAAAAATAAAAATGTGCATTGAAATATTTTTTGTCCTATATTTTACTTTTTTTTCTTCCCAGGATGTCAAGCCCTACTCATTTTTTGTAATTTCATGCTTCAGGGATTTGGGGCAGCCAGAAAACCTAAATTGCCTACAGTCAGAATTTATTAAAATGGGTAACAGTCAAAACCCTTTGAAGGAATCATTTTTCCTAGATTTCCCAGTGACTTAGAAATGCTGCAAAGCAGAGGAAGAGAGCATTTCAAGATCTTGAGAGGCGAACAGAGATCCGGGAACCCCAAGAAGAGCAATAGTTCTGAGGTGGCAAGAGATCAGGGTGAACTACCTCATGTTAAAGTTGTCATTTGAGTAAATAAAACACTTGCTGCCCAATTAAATTTGAATTCAGGTACACAACATTCATTTTATAAGTATGTCCCATGCAATATTAGGGATTTACTTATACTACAAATATGTATTTGTTGTTTATCTGAAATTCAAATTTAACTGAATGTTAATTGTGGTTCACTTAGGAAGTTCAGGTAGGAGACCACTAAAAGGCTTTTCACCAAAGATTCACATGCTCTAAATGTGGCAATAATAATAGCAACAACTTACAGAACACTTTCTGCTTGACAGATATTTTTCTAGAAGTCATATATGTGTGAATTTAATTGTAATTTCCTTTAGTATTCACATCAACCCTATGAAGTAATTATAATTATTATCAACCCCCAACTTAAAGATGAAGAAACTATGGCACAAAAAGCTAAGGAATTTACAAAACATCAAGTTGCAATCAGTTTTTTAACCACCCCCCCAACCCGGGCAAGTCCAGTAACTCCAGATATAGTAAAGGGATGGCTGATTCATGGAAATAACCAACGAGTCTGACCACACAGCCTGCTCCCTTAAGCAGGCACTGCTTGAGTAGCAAGGAAGCAGATGAGTTACTGGACATGATGGCACCTGTGATTGGGAGAATGGCTGGTTCAGACCTATCAGTGATGATAACAGGATACTTCCAAGAAACTTAGAGCTTCCTGTCACTCTGTGACCTGGACAGAGCTGGAGACCTTATCCATAAATACCAAAAATTTTGTATTATGAACTGTCTATCTGGTAATGGAATATATAATTTTTGAGGCCATCAATCCCCTGTCAATGAATTGTATGAAGATATGATTATGGAATCAGAAGTCACTGCTGACTTTGGAAATCCTGGTGGACTGTGAAGAGACCTAGATTAAATATAACTGTGGACTACATTAGAATGCCAAACAAATGATGGATATGCATAAGAAAAAAATGGGAATTCCAGCATCCTTTAAGTTGGCTGGCAAGAGATCCCCCAAAATTTCTCTGAGATCCCCAAAAGATATTTTATAACTGGAATGGGTAGAAGTTTGAGTTTCTGATGATTTTCTTCAGATTTATTTATGTTTTTAAAAGTCACCGTCTCTGAAGAGAGAGATATAAAATGCCATATGCTTCTAGAATCTTATATTAAAAAAAATTCCTCAAAAGTCTAAATCTGTACATGCTTCAAGAGGTCAGGTTGTCAAGCTGAGACAGGCTACAGGAAGAAAATACTGTCTATACCAAAAGAGTAATATATTGAAAGTCAATGTGCTTTCTGAGAATAAGACTACACACTACAAGAAAAATCCTTTCTTCCTCCCTCCCTCCACCCACCTCCTCCTCCCCCTTTACCTCTCTCTTTCTCTCATTCTCTGTTCCCCTCTTTTTCTTTCTCTCATTCTCTGTTCCCTTCTTTCTCTTTCTCTCATTTTCTGTTCCCTTCTTTCTTTGTTCAGCATATATTTATCAAGTTCCTGTCATATGCTAGGCACTATTTTATGGGCTTGTTATAATTCAGGGAAGAAAACCGACCAAATCCTTGTCCCTGTAGAGCTAGCCTTCTAGTTGGGGGAAATAGAAAGTAGACAGTAGATGTTACATATCTATGTAGTTGTTGTTGTAGTGAGCCATCAAATCAGTTCTGACTCATAGCGACTCTATGCACAACAGAGTAAAAGACTGCCTGAGCCTGAACCATCCTCACAATCATGTCATGTTTTAGCCCATTGTTAAAACCACTGTGTCAATCTATCTCTTTGAGGGTCTTCCACTTTTTCAATGACTCTACTTTGCCAAGCATGATGTCGTTCTCCAGGTCCCTTCTGATAACATGAACAAAGTACATGGGACAAAGTTTCGCCATCCTTGCTTGTAAGGAGCATTCTGGCTGTACTTCTTCCCAGACAGATTTGTTCATTCTTTTGGTAGTCCATGGAATACTGAATATTCTTTGCCAACACCATAATTCAAAGGCATAAACTCTAACTCAATCTTCCTTATTCATTATCCAGCTTTCACATGCAAATGAGGCAATTGAAAATATTATGGCTTGTGTCAGGCACACCTCAGTCCTCTAAGTGGCATCTTTGCTTTTCAACACTTCAAAGGGGTCTTTTACAGCAGATCTGTCCAATGCAACACTTATTTGATTTCCTGACAGCTGACCGTGTGGGCATTGATATGGATCCAAGAAAAATGAAATTCTTGACAACGTCAATCTTTTCTCTGTTTATCATGATGTTGTTTATTGGCCCAGTTGTGAGGATTTTTGTTTTCTTTATGTTGAGGTACAATTCCTACTGATGGCTGTGGTCTTTGATCTTCATCAGTAAGTACTTAAAGTCCTCTTCAATTTCTGCAAGCAATGTCATGTCATCTGCATAAAAAGTTGTTAATGAATCTTCCTCCAGTCTTGATGTCGTGTTCTTCTTCATATAGTCCAGCTTCTCAGATTTTTTGCTCAGCATACAGACTGAATAAGTATGGTGAAAGAAAACAACCTTGAAGCACACCTTTCTGAACTTTAAACCATGCAGTATCCCTTTGTTCTGTTCAAAAGACTGCCTCTGGATCTAAGTACAGGTTCTTCATGAGCACAATTAAGTGTTCTGGAATTCCTATTCTTCCCAATATTATCAATAATTTATCATGATCCACACAGTGGAATGCCTTTGCATAGTCAACAAAACAGAGGTAAACATCTTTCTAGTATTCTCTGCTTTCAGCCAAGATCCATCTGATATCAGCAATGATGTTCCTCATTCCATGTCGTCTTCTGAATCCGGCCGAAATTCTGGCAGTTCCCTGTCAATGTACTGCTGCAAACACTTTTGAATGATTTTCAGCAAAATTTTATCTGTGTGTGATATTAGAATATTGTTGGATAATTTCTGCATTCTGTTGGATCACTTTTCTTTTGAATGGGCACCAATATGGATCTCTTCCAGCCAGTTGGCCAGGTAGCTGTTTTCCAAATTTCTTGGCATAGATGAGTGAGCAACTTTAGCTCTGAATCTGTTTGTTAAAACATCTCGATTGGTATTCCATCAATTCCTGGGGCTTTATTTTCTGCTATTCCCTTCAGTGCAGCTTGAACTTCTTCTTTCACTACCATCAGTTTTTGGTCATATACTACCTTCTGAAATGATTGAACATCAATCAATTCTTTTTGGTGAAGTGACTCTGTGTCACTCTACCATCTTCCTTTGATACTTCCTGCTTCATTCAGTGTTTTCCCCATAGAATCCTTCAATATTGCAACTTGAATTTTTTCTTTAGTTTTTTCAGCTTGAGAAATGCTGAGCTTGTTCTTCCATTTTTTCTAACGTCAGGTTTTGCACATTTCATTATAATACTTTATCTTCTCGAGCCTCTCTTTGAAATCTTCTGTTCAGCTATTTTACTTCATTTCTTCCATTCTCCTTAGCTATTCTACATTCAGGAGCAAGTTTCAGAGTTTCTTCTGACATCCATTTTTGTATTTTCTTTCTTTTTAATGACCTTTTGCTTTCTTCATGTATGACGTCCTTTATGTCATCCCACAATTCGTCTGGTCTTTGGTAGTTAGTGTCCAATGCGTCAAATCTATCCTTGAGACAGTCTCTAAATTCAGATGGTACACCCTCAAGTTCGTACTTTGGCTCATTTCGACTTGTTCTAATTTTCTTCATTTTCATCTTGAACTTGCATATGAGCAATTGATGATCTGTTCCACAGTCAGCCCCTAGCCTTGCTCTCACTGGTGATATTGAGTTTTTCCATTGTATTTTCCCACAGATGTAGTCGATTTGACTCCTGTGTATTCCATCTGGTGAGGTCTATCTGTATAATCTTTGCTAATGTGGTTGAAAAAAAGTATTTGCAAAGAAAAAGCTGTTGGTCTTGCAAAATTTTATCATGCAATCTCTAGAACATTTCTATCACCAAGGACATATTTTCCCACTACAGATCCTTTTTCATTTCCAGCTTTCTCATACAAATCACCAGTAATTATCAATGCATCTTGATTACATGTTTGATTAATTTCAGACTGTAGAAGTTGGTAAAAATCTTCAATTTCTTCATCCTTGGCCTTAGTTGTTGATGCATAAATATGAATAATAGTCATACTAACTGATCTTCCACGTAAGAACATGGATAGTATCTAATACTGATGGAACAGTACTTCAGGATAGATCTTGAAATGGTCTTTTTGATGATGAATACAATGCCGTTCCTCTTCAATTTGTCATTGTCTATGGTTTACATAGTAAACCATATGATTGTTTGATTCAAAATGGCCAATACCAGTTCATTTCAGCTCACTAATGCCTAGGATATAGATCTTTATGCAGTCCACTTCATTTCTGATGGCTTCCAATTTTCATATTTATAATATTAGAATATTATAAGGGCTAAAGAAGAGGACAAAAAAAAAAAGACAGAAGAGCAAGGATGATCAGGTGTAACAGGAAGAGGAGCTGTCATTTTTAAAAGGGTGGTTTGGTTAGGCTTCATTGTGAAGACAATGAATAGAAAGAAGTACAGAGTTAATCTTGAGGCCAGTCTAAATCTTAGAACACACTCAGAGGCTTATCCAGAGTAGCATGAACCTGCACCTGGAGTTTAGTACCTGGAATGAAATAGGATGGGTTGGGAGTGGGAGATGGGAAACTCATCAAATATTCAGATTCATGTTCTTGGTCTTGATCCCAAATCCTCTAAGGATCACAAATAGCTGGCTTTGTATGGGGGAGTTACTATCTTGCAGTTGAGAAATGAATTCTCTGTATGAGAATGCCACTATTCTGTGAAAAGCTTGTTGCAGTACAATGTGTGGAGACATTAAATGCTTTATTTTCTACTGTGGGCCTGCCCTTTCATTTCATCCCAGTAACTGAGCTTTATAATTCTTTTCCTCAGATGTTTATGCAAGAAAGAAAGCCAAAACAGCCTGAAGTCTCATCTTTTGTTGAAACCTAATCTCATTGAAGAGATTATATTAGGATTCCTGGAAGGAAAAAGGGTTAGCGGTGGGGCTAGGAAAACACTGTTGAGAAGCAGCATATTTAGAAGAATGAATGAGACCGAACAGAGATATTTCAATTCTATGGATTGTGGTGGCCTGGACTAAGCTCCCTGCAACACTTTAAACATCATGGGTAAACGGTTTCATTATGCACCTAGGGAACCCATTCCTCCAGCCAATTCCAGTGTCTTTAAAGATGGTAGTAGCACATTTCTGTTGCAAATATCTCAATTGCCTCACCATCCCTGTTTAGCTCCTCATCATTTCCATCATCTGTATAACCAATTCTTAGATTTATTTACTTATTTTTTTTAATTCTCTGGTAGAAATATTTAGGATAGTTTTTATTTTTTTAAGGGACATTGACTTGTACATTAGCCAAAAGGGAAAAAGTATTAAAAAAATAAATGATGTTGGTACACTCTAAACTGCATTTAGAGTTGAAAAATATCTGCACCTGAAACAGGAACAAGATAGGCTATGTATATCACCACTGACTTTCGCATATTTAGTAATTTAGTACTGAGTTGCCAAGATCATACTCAACTGAAGGAAACTTAACATGAGAATGAGACACATTCTTTAACCTCAAAGATTTTGAAAACAAAATGCCTGCAATATTAAAAAGCATAGGGCTAGTGGTCAACAAATTCGAGGTTCAGTTCTTACATTAAGTATCCTCTGAGAAAGAGACATAAGAAATGCAAGCTCCAGCACAGTTTCTGAATGCATTTTAATAGTTTACAGGAAGGACTTCAATTCTAGATGTGGAATACTGATAAATTTTAAAGAATGATGAATGATTCACAAATTTCATCAAAAGCAATTGTCATACTAATGCAGACGTGTTCTCCAAAACTGAACACCTTACTGAAATAGAAATAGTCATTGAAATGTAAATAATATATAAAAGTTTATAAAGAATTATCTGAGGCATGAGAATGGTATATTGTTGTTAGCTGTTGTCTAGTTGATTCTGACTTATGGCAACCCCATGTGTGCAGGACAAAATTGCTACATAGGGTTTTCTTGGCTGTAATCTTAACAAAAGCAGATCACTGGGACATTTCTTCTGTGGTAGTACTAGGTGGGTTTGAACCACCAAGTTTTAGATTGGCAGTTGAGTGAAAAGCTTTTGTGCCACCTAGGGATCTTGAGAGTTGTATAGAAGACTACAAAAGAATAATGTTATTAGATGTATAAAAGAAAGAGGTAAAAACTGGCAGGTGTTCAAACAAATTAGAGGATGAGTATTAACCTACTGTGTAAGACAGAGAAGTTGATTTGGCCTTTTGGCTCTGGTTTCTGAAAATAGCCTTTGGAATTTGTCAAAAATTAACGGGACTTTGTTTTATAAAATAGCCAGGCAATACGTAAATGTATAAATGACTAGGAACTTCATATACCCTACACTGGGAATATTTTAACTCCTCCACTTTACACTAGACTTACAGAAAAGCAAATTTTCTTGTTTTGTTGGGGTGGGGGGTAAGAGTGGCAGGGTTATTTTTCATTTATACTTACTCTGAAGGTAAGTATATATTTAAGTCCCAGCTTTACAGGAGAATCAGTTATTACATTCTATACTATAGATGATCATTAGTTTTTTTTTTTCTGCTTCCTAAGCTTAATAGGACCTTGGTGATAGAAGCAACACCCAAGACTGCATGATAGAATTTTGCAAGATCAACGATTTCTTAATTGCAAATACCTTTTTTCACAACATAAACAGCGATTATAAATATGGACTTAGCCAGATGGAATACATAAGAATCAAATCTACTACATCTGTGGAAAGAGATGATGTAGAAGTCCAATATCATCAGTCAAAACAAGGCCAGGGACTGATTGGTATTCTATCAATTCCTGGAGTCTTGTTTTTCGCCAATACCTTCAGTGCAGCTTGGACTTCTTCCTTCTGTATCATCAGTTCTTGATCATATGCTACCTCTTGAATTGATTGAGCGTCAACCAGTTCTTTTTGGTACAGTGACTGTATGTCACTAAACCATCTTCTTTTGATGCTTCCTGTTTCGTTCAATATTTTCACCACAGAATCCTTCAAGTCAACTATGGCTTTGGAAAGAGACCATGGAAAAGCTCAATAGCTTCAGTCAGAACAAGGCCAGGGGCCAACTGCAGATCAGATCATCAATTACTCGTATGCAAGTTCAAGCTGAAGCTGAAGAAAATTAAAACAAGTCCAAGAGAGCCAAAGTATGGCCTTGAGTGTATCCCACCAGATTTTAGAGACCATCTCAAAAAATAGATTTGACAAATTGAATGCTAATGACCGAAGGCCAGACAAGTTGTGGGACGACATCAAGGACATAATATATGAAGAAAACAAAAGGTCATTAAAAAGACAGAAAAGAAGGAAAATATCAAAATGGATGTCAGAACAGACTTTAAAACTTTCTCTTGAAGATAGAGTAGCTAAAGGGAATGGAAGAATTGATGAAGTAAAAGAGCTGAACAGAAGATTTTAAAGGGCAGCTTAAGAAGACAAAGTAAAGTATTATTACTAAATGTGCAAACACCTGGAGTTAGAAAATCAAAAGGGAAGGAGAGGCTTAGTATTTCTCAAGCTGAGAGAACTAAAGAAACATTCAAGTCTCAAGCTGCAATATTGAAGGATTCTATGGGGAAATATTGAACAACACAGGAAGCATCAAAAAGAATTGGTTGACCTTCTACCATTTTAGGAGGTAGCACATGATCAAGAAATGATGGTACTGAAGGAAGAAGTCCAAGCTGCACTGAAGTCACTGGTGAAAAACAAGGCTCCAGGAATTGACTGAATACCAACTGAGATGTTTCAACAAACAGATGCAGTGCTGGAGGGGCTCACTCATCTATGCCAAGAAATTTGGAAGACAGCCACCTGGCCAACCAACTGAAAGAGATCCTTATTTGTGCCCATTCCAAAGAAAAGTGATCTAACAGAATGCAGAAATTATTGAATAATATTGCTAATATCACACAAAAATAAAATTGTGTTGAAGATAATTCAAAAGCTGTTGCAGCATTATATCAACAGGGAATTACCAGAAATTCAAGTTGGATTCAGAAGCAAATATGGAACAAGGGATATCATTGTTGACGTCAGATGGATCCGGGCTGAAAGCAAAGAATATCAGAAAGATGTTTACCTATGTTCTGTTGACTATGCAAAAGCATTCCACTGTGTTGGTCATAACAAATTATTGATACTATTGCAAAAAATGGGAATTCCAGAACACTTGTTTCTGCTTATAAAGAATCTGTACATAGACCAAAAGGTAATTGTTAAAAAATAACAAGCGGATACTGAGTGGTTTAAAATCAGAAAAGGTGTGTGTCGGGGCTGCATCCTTCCACCATACTTATTCAATCTGTATGCTGAGCAAATAATCCAAGAAGCTTGACTATATGAAGAAAAAAGAGACATTAGGATTGGAGGAGGACTCATTAACAACCTATGTTATGCAAATGACACAACCCTGCTTGCTGAAAGTGAAGAAGACTTGAAGCACTTACTAATGAAGAACAAAAACTTCAGGATGGATTATATTTCAAAATAAATAAAACAAAAATCCTCACAACTGGATCAATAAGCAATATCATGATAAATAGATAAAAGATTGAGGTTGTCAAGGATTTCATTTTACTTGGATCCACAATCAACACCCATGGAAGTAGCAGTCAGGAAATCAAAAGACATATTGCACTGGACAGATTTGATGTAAAAGACTTTTTTTGAGTGTTTAAAACAAAGATGTCACTTTAAGGACTGAGGTGTCCAAGACCCAAACCATAGTATTTTCAGTTGCCTCATATGCATGTTAAAGCTGAACAATGAATAAGGAAGACCGAAGCAGAATTGATGACTTCGAATTATTGTGATAGCCAAGAATATTGAATATATCATGGAGGTCCAGAAGAATTAACAAGTCTGACTTGGAAGACGTATAGCCAAAGTGCTCCTTGGAAGAGAGGATGGAAAGTCTATGTCTTACGTACTTTGTACATGTTATCAGGAAGGAAGAGTCCCTGGAGAAGGACATCATTCTTGGTAAGATAGAGGGTCAGGAAAAAAGAGAAAAACCCTAGATGAGATGGATTGACATAGTGGTTGCAACAATTGGCTCAAACATAGCAACAGTTGTGAGGATGGTGCAGGACTGGGCAGTGTTTCATTCCTTTGTACATACGGTCCGTATGAAAGGGAATCAATTCAAGGGCACCTAACAACAACAACACGCCTAAAAGGACCGTAACAAAGTATGCACATTGTGATGGTTAACTTTATGTGTCAATTTGGCTAGGCTATGATGTCCAGTTGTTTGGTCAAACACTAGTCTAGATGCTGTATGAAGTAGTTACATGTGATTAAATCAGTTGGCCTTAAGTAGAGCAGACTACCCTCCATAATGTGGGTAGAACTCATCCAATCCGTTGAAGGTCTTAAGAGCAGACAAGATAGTTTTCCCTAGGGTATATTCTGCCTCCTGAGTGTAAATAGACATCTTGCCAGAACTCCCTCACTTGTCAGTCTTCCTGTCCAACAGACTTTAGGAAACAAGAGTGAAGGAATCTCCTCACTGCCCTCTCCTGTTAGATTTTGGACTTGCCAGACCCCCTCAGTCGCATGAGTCAATTCCTAAAAATTAATCTCTTTTTCTTCCCCCCTTCAGTCTCTCTCTCTCTCTTTCTATCTCCCTCCATAGTGATGTACTCTCTTTATTTCTTCAATAGTGTCTGGGTTTCTCCCTTCATTTACTCCTTACCATTAAGCCCTAAGATTCCTGCCTTTCTTATCAGATCATGACTGTGTTCAACAAATTGTTTAAAAATTATTTATTAATTTTTTTTATTGTTTCCAGCAATCATTTATTTCATCATGGCACTTTTCTGAAATGTCTTTTCAACTCTTTTGTCTATCTTTCATTCAAGTTTTCTGTTTTGTTTCTTTATTATTATTTTTTTTTGGAGATATACGTGTGTGTGTGTGTGTGTGTGTGTGTGCGCGTGCATGCGCACTATGCAAGTGTGTAAAATCTGTGAAGGAGTCCTGCTGGCACAGTGGTTAAATGCTCAGATGCTAACTGAGAGGTGAGAGGTTTGAACCCACCAACTGCTTTGCAGGAGAAAGATGCTGCAGCCTGCTTCCATAAAGATCACAGCCTTGGAAAACTTATGGGACAGCTGTGCTCTGTCTTACAGAGTCACTATGAGTTGGAATCAGCTCAAGAGCAATGAGTTTGGTTTTCTTGGTTATGGAAGTGTTAAGTCCAGCATGAAGCCTTTGGATTTTTGTAAAAATTATTTCAATTAAGGAAAGAAAATAATACCTACAAATAAAGAATATGATATATGAAAATTATTTTCTTTAGAAATCAAAAGAAAGCTTTTTTTTTGGGAACAAAGAAGGAAATGTCTTGTTACAAAGATGGCATTTCAAATGGTAAAACAAATGATGGAAAACCTGAATCATCAGCTGGAAAACAATATGGATCTATTCCTCCGTACTTTACCTAATGAAAACTCCAAATGAATTGAAGATTAAACAAAAACAGCATAGCAACACAATTTTTAAGTAATAAAATATATATTTATATAAGTATGTAAGTAGATGTATATATATATATATATATATACGCATATATCTTCATGTGTGGAATGTCTTTGTAATTATGATTAAACTCAAAAGTTAAAAAGGGAAATATATAATTTCAAACACATAAAAATAAAAGTAAAATTATCTCTAAGGAAAAATTTCCAATT
>NW_004444211.1:1407006-1410170 GCF_000243295.1 Trichechus manatus latirostris
AAAAAAAAACTATTAAATAGAGAGGATATGAACATATAGTCCCAGAATAATAATTATAAACAGCATATGTGTATGTATGTCTATACATATATATATCTGTGTGTATGTATTCATCATCAAAGTTAATATGTACTGAAATAGCGTTTTTAAACCTATGATATTGGCAAAGATCTCACATTATCAAATATAAGAATAGCTGATGATATTGGAAAACAGGCACTCGTGTTATATAAGAGAGTTCAAATTTACAAATTTAATGGAGGTTGATTTAATAATATTCAACAAGATAACAGATCCACATACATTTTGCTATTAGTATGGGGCTGGTTGAATTTATTGCAGCACATAATGGAATATTATGCAGCCATTAAAGAAATGTAAAACTATTTTTTATGTATTGATAAGAAGGGATCTCCAAGATATGTTATTTAATGAAACAAGTGGAAAGTGTGTCTGTTATGCAACAATTTTGTAAAAATATGTGAAAATATCTATATAATTTTCCAGGATGGAGGGGGGAGATTGTGATGTGTGGAGCCAAGATGGGTGGGAAAGAGAAGAGAGAGGAAATAGGAACAGGTGCCAAAAACATACAAGCAAACAAAAAAGAGTGCTAAGAGAGCTTGCTATTGGAGTGGGGAGATGAGAGATTGAGAAATGGAGAAAGACAAAAAGGAGAAGAAGAAGAAGAAAAAAATGAATAAATAAAAATTAGAAAGAAAAAAGAAAAGCAAACCAGCAGGGATCACAGCAGTGTGGCCGCAAAGTCTGGCGAAGTTGCTCCCAGGCCATGAAGTACAGTCTGGCTAGAAGGTGTTAGAGGTGTCACTCAGCACCAGGTATCCAGGAGACAGGAAAAGAAGGTAAATATAGAGAGATAAGAAACTGAGTAATGAAGAAAGACAAAAGGGAAAAAGAGAGAAAAGAAAAGAAAACAATAAAAAAAGAGAACAACAAAAAAAAAAAAAAAGGGAAAAAGAAATGCTCTCAAGGATCCCTCTGCTCGTTTGTGCAAACTGAGGGGGTAGGTCTCAAGCTGCACAGTACTTCCCAGCAAGAACAGGCTCCCAATTCGAGAAAAGAAAAAGAAAAGAAACAAACAGATCAAAATGAACCTGCAAAAAATGCCCCGGGATCCCACCAGAGTGGTGGCGTTGGCTGGGAAGCAGTGTCACATTTGAGCGTCATTTCACAGCCTTTCAGGGAGAAGTAAAGATCACACACAGAGCCAGGTATTCGAGAGAAAGGAGGGGGAGGTGGTGAGAGGTATGGAAGAAATCAAAAGAAGCAGAAAAAAGCAACCCCAGCAGCCAACAAACAGCACTCAGGGAGCCAGCCAGTGTAGGCAGGTGGAATACAAGCAGCAATGGGGTGAGGCTGGTGCTTCCAGGCCAAGAGATTGTGGCTGCAGGAAGCAGAGGAGGCCAAGTGGGGGTGGAGAAGGGTCAGGGATGGGAAAGGGTATATCGCGGACTACTGGTTTTTCTGTCTCCTGCTGGAAGCTCTGTGAAGCTGCTTTCCCGTACCCTCTGTTCACCGATCTCCAATAGGAGGCCAAGATGGCAGATCCATGCTGCGTTAGCTAATAAGGGACCTCTGCATGTATCTCTCTTCACTCTCTGTTCTCTGTCAGTTTCTTACTCCATTTAGTGCTTGGCTCAGTTCTTTATCTCTTCATTTGATGCTTAGGGTTTCAGGATTGACGTTTTCTCTGTTTGGCTTAGTTTTTCGGATCTTTGCTGTGGAGGGACGGCATGGTGTTTCTGTCAATAGCGCCATGTTGCCTTAAAGCCCACTATAAAGTTCTTAATTCACAGTTGTATAAACCAAAAAAAACCCAACCTGTCGCCATCAAGTCGATTCCAAGTCAGTATACAGAGGTCACAAAATGTATTTCCTTAAACAAAGATCATAAACTGGTAGCCCTGTAGGTCAGTTTTCAATGCAGATGTGATCTGTATGATCCACAATATGTTAAAGTTAACATATTTGTTAAGTAATTTCTATCTAATAATTGTGTTGGTAGAAGCTCAAGAGTATCTGATACTACTATTTGTAATGACTGGTGATTTTGACTAGCAGCAGATTTATTTTCTTGCATGTTTTATAATTTGGATTAGGCATTAATCTTTATCTGTGGGAAACCTGGGCATGTCCCTCAAGAGAAGTTTGTCTTTTCTGATGCCTGTATTCCAGGCATATCACTGGTCTTGGACTACATTTTATGTGTTTTTGACTGCAGAGCACCTGATTCATGTGGGTCCTATACATGTGAATCCCAATTTCTGGGCTTATAGTTGTGAATTCAGGGGGAGATAGATATGTTAAAATTAGGACTGGCATACTGCCCTAGGGTAAGTACAGCATAAATTCATGTACTTCTGGGATTTTGTCCCTAGAGGTTTTCCTCGATTTCTTGAAATCTCAGATTGTCATTGAAAAGTATCTTATTCTGTTTCTTAGGGGGAAGTATTTTCTTGATGAATGATAATGTGGAGTTTAAGAATGTTTCCATATTTTCAAAACAAGATATCTGAAACTGGTATTTTAACTAGTATCAAATAAATCCTTCATTATAAGACCTGAGAGGGGAGGAAAAGACCTAATAAAAGCTCATTCCATTCTTGGACCAATCCCTGTAAACAGGTGAAGGTCATGAAATAAATGATTAAACTCAGAGTTTATCATGTCCAACTTGGGTTAATCAGGGCCCACTCCTATAACTGAGATAAATCCTACAAATGGCATGGATGGTCCAAAATGAGGGAGAGATGGAATGAGAATGAGACTATAAACCATAATCTGTATTCCAACTACAGTCTTTCTCGTGTTTGATTTTTGTTTGCTCACGATTTCTTCATGTTGTTTTGATTGTTCTTAATATGGGAAAAAAGATGACCTTATATAAAACAAGAGAGCAAATATTAAGTTTTTAGCCTACAGAAGGAAAAAAAAAATAAAAAACTTTTTCAAGGCTATAGCAAAAAATAGAAAATCATGGAGTGTCATCTATATTTTTTCAAATAATATACAAAATAACACACAAAAAAATATATCTAGAAATATGGTGATTTATATGTAAAGGTACAGAAAATCATTATTTTTTTTTTGTAGTTTTTTTTTTTAATTTTTTTAATATTTTATTGTACTTCAGGTGAAGGTTT
>NW_004444211.1:1410498-1420234 GCF_000243295.1 Trichechus manatus latirostris
GAGCTAAAAGGGTGTCTGGGGGCCATACTCTCGGGGTTTCTCCAGTCTCCTTTAGGCCAGTAAATCTGGTCTATTTTTTTTTTTTACAGAAAATTATTTTTATATATTCATACACTCTGAAAAAAGACAACCTATGTATTCATTCTTGAACAAATATCTTAAGTACAGTCTACAAATCAAAGATTGATTAATCAAAATGATCTACTAAACTACAGCATAATCATATTGTCGGAGAATGTACATAGGGTACTTCAAACATTTATACAAATATATATTGTAAAGATACTTATAAAGAAGTCTAGATACGATTCACTAAAATAACATTGATGGACTAGACTGAAAATCATTATAATATCAACTCAGTCTGACAGAGAGTGGACTTGCAATGAGAAAAAACAAAACTCTACTAGTTTACTCATGCTACATCAGGTCTATGATCTGACAATTGTGACTAAGATGGATACTGTCACTGTTGTTGAGAGAGGTAAAGTGATAAACTCTGCAAAAATCACTGGCAGTGTGACTAAAATGACATAAATATTCACATATTAAAGAGTGTTGAATAAATTATGATATATCTAGCAAATATAATAAACAAATGTGATGATATTTTGAAGGAATTTTTATTACCTAAAATATGGTCAGGACAAAATTAAAAAGGCAATGCAATACCACTCTGCATAAAACATTTCTTTCAAATTAGTTAATGGTGAATGTGGGGGCAGGGGGCACTACATAGAACGTAAAGAATTTGTAATTTGATTCATGTGTTTTTACATTTTCTTTTCCAGATTTTTTTATTATACTTATGATTTGAACACCAACATTTTGAATACTATGCATTGTGCATTGCTATAAAGTCTTTTTTCTAATTTTTTTCTAATTTTTACACCAAAATATCTTTCAGTTTAGGCTAACTTATGCTACAGTAACTATTGACCCCATAATTGTAACAGTTTGCGTATATTGAAGAATTATTTTCTGCTATGCTACAGGTCTATTGGATGTAAGCCTTACCTCCACTCCATATCTTGTTCACCCTGGGACCCAGAGAAGATCAAACAAGGTGCTAAGTGAAACATTGTTGAGCTGGAGAGAGAGGAAAAGGAGACATGTTAGCTACATGCCAGTTCTTATATAAAATCTGCTCAGATGGGAAAAATGTCACTTTGCCTCACATTTCATTATCCTCAACTACAGAGAGGCAACAAATATTTGTGAACATTCACAAATATCACCTCATCAAAATCTTCATATAATAAATGTGATATATTGCGAAGAATGTTTGACTTTTATATAATTGTTATCACATGGAAAAATAAGGTTACTGTGATAGACCCCCACACCTTAGAATTCTAAAATGGCCCCCAATATTCCTGCCCCCTACTATACACAGCCTTTGGAATTCCCTCTCCTGGAAAAATGAGTGTCACTTGTCAATATGATGGAACATCACTCCCATGATTACTTTATTTGATTTGGTAGAAATGGCTTTGCAGACGTAAGGTTCTTAATCACTTTACTTTGAGTTAATCGGAAGGGAGATTATCATGAGGGCTGATCTAGTCAGGAGAGCCCTTAAAAGATAGTGGAGATATATGAGGGAGAGAAATACTTCTGCCTGCCTTGAAGGAGAAAATGTCCATGTATCCCACCTGTCAGGAAATGGTGGGATACCGAGCAAGAAAGTTGGGATCTCAATCATTCAACTGCAGAGAATAAATTCTTGCAACAAAGAGGAAGTTTGAAAAAAAATTCTGAACCTCTGATGAGATCACAACCAGACGGATACCTAAATTGCATCCTTGTGAAACTCTGAAGAGAGAGCTCAGCTAATCTATGCCTGCACTCCTAATCCTCACAAAGAGCTAATACATGGATGATGTTTTAAGCCACTAACTTTGTGTCAATTTGTTAAACAAATACATAACTAATACAATTAGCTTGATGATCTACATAATGTTAATAATAGTTGTTGTTAGATGCCTTTGAGTTGGTTCCGACTTGTAGTGGCCCTATGTACAACAGAACAAGACAGTGCCCAGTCCTACAACATCCCCACAATCATTGCTATTGTTTGAGTCCATTGTTGCAGCCACGGGGTCAATCCGTCTTGTTGAGGGTCTTCGTCTTTTGCTGACCCTCTACTTTTCCAAGTGTGATGTCCTTCTCCAGGGACTGGTCGCTCCTGATAATACATCCAAAGTAAGTGAGATGAAGAATTGTCATCCGTGCTTTTAAGGAGCGTACTTCTTCCAAGACAGATTTGTTCTTTCTTCTGGCTGTTCTAGTATGGTATATTCAATATTTTTCTCCAACACCGTAAGGCAAATGTATTAATTCTTTTTCTGTCTTCCTTATTCATTGTCCTGCTCTCACATGTATATGAGGTGATAGAAAATATCATGGCTTGGGTCAGGCACTCCTTAATCCTCAACGTGATACCTTTGCTTTTTTAACACTTTAAAGGGGTCTTTTGCAACAGATTTGTCGAACGCAATACATCGTTTGGTTTCTTGATGGCTCCTTCCATGGCCATTGATTGAGGATCCAAGTAAAATGAAATCATTGACAACTTCAATATTTTCTCCCTGTATCATGATGTTGCTTATTGGTCCAGTTGTGAGAATTTTTTGGGTTTTTTTGCTAAGTTGTAATCCATATTGAAGGCTGTAGTCTTTGATCTTCATCAGTAAGTGATTCAACTCCTCTTTACTTTCAGCAAGCAAGGTTGTGTCATTTGCATATTGCAGATTTTTAATGAGTCTTCCTCGAATCCTGATTCCATTTTCTTCTTCAGGTAGTCAAGTTTCTCTGATTATTTGCTCAGCATACAGATTGAATAAGTACGGTGAAAAGATATAACCCTGATACACACTTTCCTGATTTTAAACTATGCAATATCCTTTTGTTCTGTTCAAATGACTGCCTCTTGGTCTATGCACAGGTTCCTCATGAGCACAATTAAGTGTTCTGGAATTTCCATTCTTTGCAACATTATCGATAATTTGTTAGGGTCCGCACAGTTGAACACGTTTGCATAGTCAATAAAACATAGGTAAATATCTTTCTGGTGTTCTCTGCATTCAGTCAAGATCCATCTGAGATTAGCAATGATATCCCTCATTCCACCTCCTCTTCTGAATCTGGCATGAATTTCTGTCAGTTCCCTGTAGACGTCCTGGTGCAACTGTTTTTGAATGATTTTCAGCAAAATTTTACTTGCATGTGATATTAGTGATACTGTTCGATAATTTCCACATTCCATTAGATCACCTTCCTTTGAAATAGGAATGTATATGGATCTCTTCCAGTCAGTTGATCAGGTAGCTGTCTTCCAAATTTCCTGGTATAGACAAGTTAGTGCTTCCAGTGTTGCATCAATTTGTTGAAACATATCACTTGGTATTCAATCAATTCCAGGAGCCTTGTTTTTCGCCAGTGCCTTCAGTGCAGGTTGGACTTTTTCCTTCAGTACCATTGATTCTTGACCTGTTGCTACCTCCTGAAATGGTTCAACATCAACCAGTTCTTTTGGTACAGTGACTTTGTGTATTCTTTCCATCTTCTTTTGATGTTTCCTGTGTCATTAAATATTTTGCCCATAGAAACCTTCAAAATTGCTACTAGAGGCTTGAATTTTTTCTTCAATTCTTTCAGCATAAGAAATGCTGAGCAAGTGCTTCTTTTTTGGTTTTCTAACTCTAGGTTTTTGCATATTTCCTTATAATAGTTTACTCTATCTTTTTGAGCCGCCCTTTGCAATATTCTGTTTAGCTCTTTTACTTCATCATTTCTTCCATTCAATTTAGCTACTCTACTTTCAAGAGCAAGTTTCAGAGTCTCTTCTGACATCCATTTTGGTCTCTTTTTTTTCTGTCCTTTTAATGACTCTTTGTTTTCTTCATGTATGATGTCCTTGATGTCATCCCACAACTTATCTGGTCTTGAGCCATTAGTGTTCAATGCATCAAATCTATTCTTGAGATGGTCTCTAAATTTAGGGGGGGTATACTTTGTACTTTGGTTCTCATGGATAGGTTTTAATTTTCTTCATCTTCAACCTGAACTTACATATAAGGAATTGATGGTCTATTCCACAGTTGGTCCCTAATTTTTTCTGACTGATGATTTTGAGCTTCTCCGTCACCTCTTTCCACAGATGTGGTTGATTTCATTCCTATGTATTCCATCAGACAAGGTCCATATGTGTAGTGCTGTTTATGTTGTTGAAAAAAAATATTTCCAATGAATAAATCGTTGGTCTTGCAAAATTATATCATGTGATCTCCCGTGTTGTTTCTATCACAAAGGTCATTATTTCCCAACTACCAATCTTTCTTCTTTGTTTCCAACTTGTACATTCCAGTCAACAATAATTATCAATGCATCTTGGTTGCATGTCTGATCAACTTCAGACCTCAGAAGTTGGTAAAAATCTTCAATTTCTTCATGTTTGGTATTAGTGGTTGGTGCACACATTTGAGTAATATTTGTATTAACTGTCCTTATTGTAGACATAAGGATATTATCTATCACTGACACAGTTGTACTTAAGGATAGATCTTGAAATGCTCTTTTTGATGATGAATTTTGCAATATGACATTCCTCTTCAATTTGTCACTTCCAGCATAGGAGACCATGTAACTGTCTTATTCAAAATGGACAATACCAGTCCATTTTAACTCACTAATACCTAGGATATCAATCTTCAAACATTCCATTTCACTTTTGACATCTTCCAATTTTCCTTGGTCCATGCTTTGTACGTTCCACATTGTGATTATTAGTGGATGTTTGCAGCTGTTTCATCTCATTTTGAGTCGTGGCACATTATCAAAGGAAGGTCCCAAAAACTTTATTCCATCTATGTCATTAAGGTCAACTCTACTTTGCGGAGGCAACTCTTCCCCAGTGGTATTTTGAGTGCTCTCCAACCTGAGGGGCTCATCTTCTGGCAGTATATCAGACAATGTTCTGCTGCTGTTCATAATGTTTTCACTAGCCATTTTTTCAGAAGTAGATTTCCAGGTCATTCTTCCCAGTCTGTCTTACTCTGGAAGCTCCGCCGAAACCTTTTCATCACGGGTGACCGTGTTGGTATTTGAAATACTGGTGGCATAGCTTCCAGCATCACAGCAGCATGCAAGCCACTACAGTACAACAGACTGATAGATTAGTGATGGTTAATACTTATAACAGTAGTCATAAATAACAATACAAATGACAAGCATAATATCTCTTTATGTAAGTGAAGCTGTTGTAGAACTTCTATTAGTTTATACACAAAAACAATATTTGATTTGCAACAAGAAATTAAATAATATGTGCTGATTTATTTCCCATAATAAAATGATGAATGACTGTAAATTGAAGAACAACAACCCTTGACTTTATTTTACTAACACCTTCAGGATATTTACTGACATTCTATTTTATTCTTGCTTTTAATTAATGTTGTTACTTTTTAAATTCATTTTTATCACTTGCTAAATAATACTTCAACTCCTTAATTGTTTTTCAATGTTAAAATAAAACAAACCAAAAAATAACAACAGGCCAGACTAAAACTAGCGATACACAATTTTATTTATAATACAGCTCTCTTTTGCATGTAAGTAACAATTGTCTATAACCAACAATGTTATTACATACACACCGGGACTTTCAGCTTCTGCTTGGTTAGGAGAAAACTGAAATGAACACAGCTCACACACTAAAGAACAGACAACAAAGAAATCTATACAATCTTAATTTTTTTAAATCCTTCAAAGCACTGAGGTGAGAGGGCAACCAGTGGGAAGTCTAAGAAAAAATAAGTTCCTCCAATGAGAGACAGGAAATAAGACAGTGTGCAGGAGGAATATAGGGCTGTCATATAAGTAGTTAAGTGATATTCAACTAAATTTTTTTGACAAATTACTAAGGAGTGCTGCTAATATGAGACTATCGTAGCTCTGGGAACCACAGGCATGACGAGAGTGCATCTACTCATAGGCTGTTCTCCAAAAACCTTCACTCAGTGCTCATCATAAAGATTTCGGGCAGGGTGTGAGAAAAGAAGAAAACCTTCATTTATAAATTATTTGCAAATGGAGGTTGCACAGACTTGCAGCAGGAATGGATCAGTTGCAGTGGAAAAAGCAAAAAGCCCTGTCTGATACTTTTCCTCTATGGAACCAAAGGCAAGACACTGGGAGAAAATAAACCCTATCACACAGAGCATGGAGAAGCCTTATCATGGAAGAGAAAAGGAAAACAACCCTCTAGCACTCAGAGATGGGCAGGAAAACACACCTGGCCTAGACTACTTTAGAAGGGACAAGACACTGAGAAAGCCCTAGTCCTGAGATCTGAAGTCTGTTTAATACTGAGGCTACCCAGGACAACAGAGAATACATTCCTCCCTATGCCCACCACCAAGCTAGTAAGAAAGTGAATACCAATGGAGCAGCTACAAGGGTGTGGAGACAGACTAATTCTGAAGCAAAAATGTATAAACCAAAAAAACTGAACCTGTTGATGTCGAGTGGATTCTTACTCATAGCGACCCTATAGGACAGAGTAGAACTGCCCCATATGGTTTCTAAGGAGCATCTGGTGGATTCAAACTGCCAACATTTTGGTTAGCAGCCATAGCTCTTGACCATTATGCCTCCAGGGTTTCTGCAAAAATGTATAGGAAGACCTAAAACAGATGCAAGATCACAAGTTTGAAAACCTGATCTCACCTTGAGCACAAGGTAACTCTGGAGGAATTTGGATCAAGGGAAGTACTGATGGTAACAACAGTCACAATAAAAGGGAAACATAACTCAGCTTCTTTAAATTGATTCAACCCCACTCACAAAAAGCTAAGCAGAAGAATTGTACCAGTTTTCAGGCAGAATACTATTTACTTCTGTCTCAAATATCCTACACATGATGTTTGACTCTCAACCAAAAATTAAGAGACTTATAAAACTCTAAGAAACAAACAAAACACACTATCAAGAAAAAAACAATCAACAGAACCAAACAAAATAGAGCATTGAAGAATAGTGGTGCAACTTCTAATGATCTAAGGAATCTGTAATTGGAATCCCAGAGAGAGAGGTGAAAAGAGAGAGAATGGGGCAGAAGAAATAGTGGAAGAGATAATGGCTGAAATATTTTCCAAAAAAAAGAAAAGGAAAATATCAACCACATATTGCCAGAAAGGTCACAGAACACCAAGCTGGACAAGTACCATTAGAACACACACACACATCTACACATCATACATTTAAAGAACTGAAGAGCTAAATTATAGAAAAAAGTCTTAAATAGATTAGAGAAAGAAGTTATATTAGAAAGCCTCAAAGAAGAAATAATAGAACTATAAAAATTAAAACCAAATGAAAGAGAAGTTTACAAAAAATTACCTAGAAGTTGTCAAAAGTAAATGAAGCTTGTAGTTTATCTTAAATATATCAATTGCTCAAAAGAGAGAGGTATATGATAGATTTTTTTCCTAAATTGGAACATCTTCCATTAAGACCTTGGTAGCTCGTTAAAATTGAGCTCATACCAAAGAAGAGTTTGTATAAAATATACCTCTTAAATTCTTTGATATAGTTTCTTTGATATAGTTTCTTATAATCTTGATAAAGCCCATAGTTAGTATGTAATCCATGACCCCACACTAACAAATTCCACCTATTATTACATGAAATTCTGTAAAATATCAGAGAAGATTGATAGTATGATCTCTGTTTGATAAATTAAAGATTGAGAACTCAAAGAAGTACAAGTGGGCACAAAGTCACATAGTAAGTACAAAAATGCTAAGAAAGATTTGACTTAACCAATCTGATCTTCTACCCTTCTTCTATTAAAATGTTTCTTTTAAAAATAGAAAATCATTATTATTTTTTTTTTATTTAAATTTGGTCCCTTTGAGCAAATGCATTATTTTAGACAATTTCAGTATAAGTAAGTCTGTTCTGCAGTTTGGGTGATATTTCCCACTAACAATCTTCTAAACCTGTGCAATTAGCAATTACAAGCATTCTTCAAAAATAATTTTCACAAATCCAGTCTCTATAGCTTCATACTGATTTTGGATCACCTCTTTTATGGGTGTTATTATAGAAGTGGCTGCCCACAGACTGGAAGGGGCACCAATTCTTTCAAGGATTAGGGAGCTTTAGGGCAGTGTAGATCAGAAGAAAAATGTTCTAGGGATCTGGAGGGTCATGTATAGAGGAGGCCTTGAAAGTGGAACAACATGCTTTCAGTTTGGTTAAAAGGATGAAAGCTTTGTGGTTCACGCAGTGTCTGTCCAGAATCACCATCCTAGGCTCACCACTTCAGAAGATTAAAAAAAACCCAGTGTTCATTGTATCATGTTATAGATAATTTACACTAAAACTTTCTGAAGCCCTGGTGGTGCAGCAGTTAAGAGCTTGGCAACAAACCAAAAGACTGGCAGTTATAGTCCACCAGTTGCTCATTGGAAACCCTATGGGGCAGCTCTACTCTCTCCTACAGGGTTGCTATGATTCGGAACCAACCCAATGGCAATGGGATTTGGTTTATGTTTATGGTTACCACAGGCAAAAAAACCAGTTTACAATTTTAATTATAATCTTGTTAGATGTTCTTTGAAAAATATTAACTATATTCTGACTTGTAATGAAAAAGAATTTATTAACAGAAAGTAGGAAGAGATGTTTTTGAGAACACTAGAAATTGTTGAATAACATAACTCAAATTTCAGAATTATATTCACGTATAATTTAATTTCGATAGTTTAAGATTTCTGAAATGAAATTACGCATAGATTTACAATATAAGAACATTACCTATTTGTTTAATATTTCCATTTTCATTATCCCTGCTAATATAATGGAACATTAGCCTGAATTATTCTGAAAGTGAATAACAAACTAATACGTACATTTATCTAAAGGCATAAAATATTGTTCAATGCTCTATTTAAAATAATTAAGTTATTTATCATTTAAAAAAATGTAAAGTTTTACTTTATCCTATTTATACTATTTTTCATATCTGTAAGTAATATCATAGGCTTCATTTTGACTTTGGGTTTTACTAAAATGTAAAGTAACTTAAATCCTCAAATATGTATTAAAAATAGATTAACATATACACTTGGTATAATTTTATGCATATAATTGGAATAATATTTGCACTTATTTATTAAATGCTTATTCTCTGCAAGTTAGTGTGTTAATACTTTTCTTTTTTAGATATTAGTTGTAATCCTACCCAGTGTGGCAGGTAATGTTAAACATATTACAGATGAAGAAACTGAAGACTGTTATGAGGCTTGGAAAGATTTTCAAGCCACCAAGAGAGTAAAAGATGACACATGTGACTTCAAAACCTCTACAAATTCATATACATTTGAAAAATATTTAGTTATGTGGAAATTATCACAGTATAATGTCAAGTATTAAATTAAAATCTTGTACTATTCATTAAATATGGTCCATTTTGTAAAAGGGAGCATTTTATGTTTAATATAAATGTATATATATGTAGCTAGAAGAGTAGCAGCTCATGATGTAGATTCTAAAACATCTTTAATCTGTTTCTCCTCTGTTAATTATATCTTGATGTGATAGGCTTATGGATGATTTCTTTTATCCTTCTGCACAACTTAAGAGTATTATTATTTTTTTTTATATTTTATTGTACTTCAGGTGAAGGCTTACAGAACAAATAGTTTTTCATGAAACAGTAGTACAC
>NW_004444211.1:1420557-1440955 GCF_000243295.1 Trichechus manatus latirostris
AACCTCGGAGGTAATTTCACCACTGAGCTGAAAGGGTGCCTGGGGGCCGTACTCTCGAGGTTTCTCCAGTCTTCTTTAGGCCAGTAAATCTAGTCTTTGTTTTTATGAGTTAGAATTATGCTCTACATCCTTCTCCAGCTCTGTCCAGAACCCTCTGCTGTGATCCTGGTCAGAGCAGTCAGTGGTGGTAGCCGGGCACCATCTAGCTGTACTGGACTCAGTCCAGTGAGGCCTTGGTAGCTGTGGACAATTAGTCCTTTGGACTAATCTTTTCCTTGTATCCTGTTCTTAAGAGTATTTTTTAAAACTCAGCAATGAGTTTTATTACTATACATAATCATTAAAATAAACATGCTTAAAGTCATAACATATGTATCATGATTCATTTGTCCCTATAGTTACTCATAATTGCAAATGTTTCAGTCAGAACTGGTTAATTACTAATTTTAGAATCATTTGTTTAGCTTCTGAAATGAATGAAAAGATTTTCTTACTGTATCATTGCTCTGCCTTCGATTAAGTGAAGGCTGGTTAATTAAGCATGAGAGCTTATGGGACCAAATAGCCAAATTTCAGTTAATTACACTCATTAACTTCAGACTGAAACTATGACACTGGCTAACTATGCCATGCAATATGATGGCAAGTATGCCTAGAGGAAGAAATCACGGTGCCTGAGGCCTTTAAAAACACTACTAAAAAGCCTACTCACAGTTCTTTCCTGATAACAACTTAGTAGCATTATATCACTCTGTGAAAGACAGTAAGATATATTTAGCTAAAATTTATATTTCACTGTAAAATATTTTCATAGTTTTTTTGTAAAAGAAATCTCAGGATTTCATATGATACCACAATTTACCTAATTGTTATTATTATTTATCCCTAGAAAAATTCTACTTACAGGACGATGACTTGTAAAAGAGAAGATGCTAAGAATGCCCAATAAAAAGTCTTACAGCCAACTCTTCAAGAAAACATGCCATTTTCCAAATAATCTTCTTTCATATCAATTTTAACTTGTACTAGGTATATAATTCAAGTTTAGTTATATGAAAAAAGTTATTTTTTTTAATATCTTGACTTTTGTCTTATTTTTAGTAGGTATCCGTTATTTTAAACTGTTTATCATCCCTCTCTTTGGGGATCTTGCCTTCCATCACTTCCTGTCCCAACCATAGTAGAATGCACCTGACTAAAGCTGAAGTGATTATTACATATGTCCTTGGGTCTTGAATCTTGTATGGACAAACTAAGGGATGGAAAGGAGTTACAGCTGAACAAACCAAAAACAGTGCTCTTCTGCCTAGATTCCCAGAGGTACCCTGACTCCTTCTTGCCTAAATCTTGCAGTATCCTTTTTCTGGCAGTTATTCAGATTGTTCTTCTGTTGCTTGTAAACAAATGATCTGAACAAATGTGTGTGTGTTTGTGTGTGTGTGTGTGTATGCTGCTAACCCAAAGTTTGGTGGTTTAAGCCCATCCACTGGGTCCATGGGAGAAAGACCTGGTGATCTGCTTCCATGAAGATTACAACCTAGAAAATTCTATGGGGCAGTTACACTCTGTCACATGGGATTTCTAGGAGTCGGAATTGACTCCGTGGCACCCAACAACAACAGCATATACAGTGAAACTTGTGAGAGCCAGAACTTGACGAAACTGCCTCGTTTTTCCGAGTCTTGCAAGATTTCCGCCTTTGACAGCATGCAGTTGTACAACTGTTCTATCACTCACATTAGTGGAAAATATCTGAGTTTTCCTTCTCTGACAGGTTTCCGCCTTTTACAGATTTTACTGAATATATATCTAGGTATATATGCACAGGGATGCGTCACTTAACTTCTGTTCGGGGAAAGTCTGACCACATATGAGTCAGTGGTCCCATAAGTTTATAATAGAAGTCAGAAACCGGGATCAGATAATGGGACGTAGTGGAGGTACCTTGCAAAGTACTGAGATCCAGAGATCAAATCTTTCTCTCACTAGCTCTCTGTGTCTTACATCTGCCCTGGCCCTGGGGCAGCAGGAGGAGGGGTCCATTCAGCCATCTGCAGCTTCCTGTCTCACTGCACTCACCTCAAACAGAGACTGTGCAGATGCCACAGGAGCCAACAAAGGGGGATGCCCCGCCTAGGCTGTTGCCCAGCTTGGCTCAAGCGCCCTGCACATGACGCCTGGGCCTGAGGCTGTGGCTCTTCCCACAGTGGTGGCCACAGAGGGTCTGTGCTGTGGCAGTGGCGGAAGGAGAATCAAGAAAGGCGTTTGGCTGGATAGCTAGTGTGTGCCCGGTGGGGCAGGTGGGGATGGGGCGCGGATCTTGGAGACTGGGAGGTGACACACAGTACTGATGGTAGCAGAGCCAAAGATTTCATACAGTCCCTCTGCGTGGCGGTTGTGACACGGGTCCTGACCCGAACAGTGATCTTCTTACGTGCATCTCTCCTGTATGTAACGTGATGTTTGCGCAACGTCCAAATTACGTAACATCCTATTTCACAGAATGTACCCTGGACATTAAGCAACGCATATCTGTGCCTGTCTGGCATACATGGAAAGTGAAACTTACAATTGATCCTAAAATATAAATCACTATTTAAAAATCAGAGCCCTGGTGGCACAGTGGTTAAGAGCTCGGCTGCTAACCAAAAGGTTGAGACTTCGAATCCACCAGTTGCTCCTTGGAAACTCTACGGGGCAGTTCTACTCTGTCCTATAGGGTGGCTGTGAGTCGGAATTGACTCGATGGCAATGGATTTTTTGGTTCTTTAAAAATCACTATTTTAAATCACAGCATATTATGTAGCTTGTTAGAACTATATGGAGTTCCTAGAGGGTACAAATGGTTAATGTGCTCAGCTTATAACCAAAAGATTTGGAAGAAAGCCCCAGTGATCCACTTCTGAAAAATTAGTCATTTAAAACCCTATAGAGCACAGTTCTACTCTGACACAAATGGAGTCCCTATGAGTTGAAATTGACATGATGGAAACTGTCTTTAACAACCATGTTACCATGTGATATATTAGAGATTTTCATTAGACATCTGGTAAAAACTTAAGTCAGAATATAGGTCACAAAGAACTGTCCAGGAGAAAAAAAACAGTGCTATTGACTGATATTTAGAACCCATCAAATCCAACCTATTGTTACATTTTACTTATTTGACAGTTAGCCAGCACTTCTATAAATTATTTTAGAAAAATTTCAATTACATGACTAAAATTAATATTAAAAGCAATAAAATCTAAGACCAAATATTATAGAACAGGTCTATGAAAACATTGATCTTTCAGCTGTACAGAGGCTCTCCCTCTGTTAGTTTTGCTCTGGCAAATTCCTTCGACTATGGCCTTTAAAATCTTCTTGTCGTGACTAAACACACTAGGGTACAGAATATTTCAATATGAATCCCTTGCAATAACATCTGTGATGTTAATTACATTTTTAGTCTTCCACAATAGATCATACTAATGCAACTTAGCCTTTAATACTTACAAAAGAAGTTGAGATTTTACTATTCTTTGTACCATTTTCAACTCAATTGGATTTCATCTGTGATAACAAAGGATCTTTTCAATGAAAATCATTGCCCTTTGCTTTATTTGGTTTAGAATTCTAGCTTAAAAGCAATTTATCCTGGAATATTCTACCTGACACAAGTGGAAAAGTCATAATCAAACTAAATTTCAAATAAGATCAAATCTGTACTTCTTAAGCTCATGATTTATGTAAATTTGATTTTATGAAGTTTGTAAAAATAAAATTCAGTTATTTCACAGATGGCAAAAGTTATTCTTACATATCTTGCTTAGTAAATGATTAAAAAATGGTACAGACATACAATCTTTCAGTGATATTGAACACATACTAAATGATATTAATAAATTCCAGACTAATAAAATAACAAACACTTAATTCCCTAGACATATATGTGTAATAAAAAAGTGATACCATAGCTAATTCATGATACTTGTCTATTATGAAAATAGTTCCTGTTTAAAAAGACATTCCATGTAAGCAGTCAATTGTTTTTGTTTTCTAGGCATTTGACAATTTTATGTTTTTTCTTTAGTTTCTTTTTGACAAAACATCACAGTTGAAGTTATATATATTTTTAAATATTATATACTGATTATATTAAGCATACTTATCTTCAACTTTCTTTTTGAACCATAGTTATAATATGGAAAAACTTTTGCCAAGATCAGTTTATATAGAAATAGAAATATATATATATAAGCTAATCTTGGCAAAATATATATATATATATATACATGGAGCCCTGGTGGCACAGTGGTTAAGAGCTTCACTGCTAACCAAAAGGTCAGCAGTTGGAACCCACCAGCCATTCCCTGGAAACCCCACTGCAAAGTTCTACTCTGTCCTATAGGGTCACTATGAGCTGGAATCAAGTCAATGGTAACAAGTTTAGTTTTTGGTTTTGGTATATATATATATATATATATATATATATTTTTAATAAAACACTAAAAGAAACACTCCTTTCAAGAATGGTGATGTCAAGAAAGCGTATTTGTAGAGCTATGTCCTTTTAGAAAAAAGTTGCTGTGAATGACGTGTTTTTCTTTTTTTGACTGAATAGCATATGGACACCATTCATGATCATATAAGAAAATAAATATTACACAAGTCAATAGAATTGATGAAGCAAGTAGCCATGTCTTGCAGCAGCACAGGACTGTGTACACTGTTTAACAAAAAGTATCTAAGACATAGAGAAATGAATTAATTCTTGATTCATTATTGGTCTATGCATAGCCATGTTTTATCATTTATGCTTAATTGTTTATTAAGTCATTTGTAATAATGTAATAAATATTTCTGAACCCAAGACCAACAAAGACCTAAAATATTGCCAATAGCTGATATATTTTTTTAAATTTTAATAATATATTTATTTTTGTGTTTTAGGTGAAAGTTTATAGCCCAAGTTAATTTCTCATACAAGAATTTATACACATATTGTTATGTGACAGTAGTTGCAATCCCTATAATGTGACAGCACACTCCCCCTTTCCACCTTGGGTTTCCCGTGTCCAATATTAACTTATTTGCACATGCTCTTTTCCCCTACCTTCTACCTACCCACAGGATTTAACTGCATCTCTTCTGAAGTTTTCATTAATCATTTCCTTGATTTTTGTATAATGGTTGTGAGTGTATGCGAGTGTGTTACATACATATGTATATGTGTATGTGTTCTTTGTTGTTGTCCAGCTATATTTAAATATATATATACGATGAAATATTATTTAGTATTACTAGCTATTGAACTTTATAAAACTAATTTTATATTACATGTAATCATCTGGGATTTTCTTTTTGTATTCAACATTATGTTACAAAGATCCACCCATATATTTTACATGTAGATGAAGTTTATGTATTTTCAGTGCTATGCATAGTGCATGTGTGAATACACCAACCAGTTGCTGTGGAGTCATTTCAGACTCATGGTGACTGCATATGTTAGAGTAGAAGTACGCTCCACAGGGTTTTCAATGGCTAATTTTTTGGAAGGATATCTCCAGGCCTTTCTTCTGAGGTGACACTGGGTGGACTCAAACCTCTAACCTTTCTGTTAGCAGCCAAACTTCTTAATTGTGTGCACTACCTAGGGATTCCCATGAGGATGCTAGCATGTATTCATTTGTTCTCATATCACTGATCCTTTGTTTGGTTTTCAGGATTTTGTTTGTTTTCTATCATAAATTGTATTGTTATAAGCATACTCACACATATTTTCTAATGCACACATGCAGAACTCTCTCCCTAGGTATCGATCTAGAAGGGGAAATGCTGAGTCATGGAGCAGGCAAGACTTTGTGATGATGATTGCAAACTGTTTTCTCAAGTGCTTAGAAGCGAGATCTCAACCATCCATCAACATATCTCCAACATTTAGTATTTTCAGACTATTTAATTTTTACAAATTTAATGGCTGTAAAATATCGTGTTGTGGTCTGGATGTTCATTTGTCTGATTATTGCTGGGATAGAACACGTCTTTGTATGTACAGTGATTTTATTTGTTTCCTCTTCTGTGCATTGTCAGTGCATGTTTTTCCCACTATTCTATCAGCCAATCAGGTTGTAAAAGTCCTTCTACTACTCCTGATATATAGTATTCATCACTTAATACGTGTGAAAAAAAGGCAAATAATTTTTAACTTTGATGTAGTGATATATTTCTTCAATAAAACTCAAAAGCATTAACCATGAAATAAAATACATATATTCATTTAACAGAATGAAGACTAAGAAATTATGTTTACCAAAGACACTTAGAGTAAGCTGTAAACTCAGAGAAAACTTTTCGGATATGTGTAATTGACAAGGAATGTATATCAAGAATAGTAGGACCTCTACATCTGTGTTCAAAGGAAACGGGAAAATTCAATATAAATTCCTAGAAGGAAAAGAGAATTACTATTACGCATTAGAAATCTTTACCATAGGCAGAATCCAAATATATTTATGGCGTAGAATGCTCCAAATATGGTTATTACACGTGATGCAATAAGGGAGTCAAGGTTGATGTCTATTGATGGAATTCAAAGACAATAGCAGCAAAAGAAAGAGAAGATAGTTTCAGAGCTAAGACAATGAGTTCAATTTTAGACACACAGCCTATAGGACACCCAAGAGCAAATACTTGATCACATTTGGATAACATTGAGGTTTGTTAGTGGTATATGAGCAGTTCACCTTGAGCTGGAATCAACTTGACAGTAACAGGTTTGATTTATGGGTTTATATAGATGTAACTAAACTCATGTTGGTGTCTAGGGTGAATGTGCAAGCAAAAATGGAAAAAAAATGTAAGAAAGAACTCTGAGAAATATCAACGTTTCTCAGCAAATGAAATTTAGTAGAAGTCATGAGGACATTAGATGGGAAATCAGGAGAGAGTTATGGTATCAAAAAAGCCAAAAAGAGAATATTTCCTTGAGAGAATAGCGCTGTCGAGCACTGAAGAGAGGTCATGTGACTGAAGAGCTGATTTTTTCACTTGTTTTAGCTAAAAGGTAGGTGGGCTTTTCCCTTGAGAAAATCGTTTGCAGATTTCAGTGGATTAAGAATATGCTGGAAGGTAAGGATAACGTAATACTTTCATCATTTAAGTCTTTGAAAGATGTGTATATGCCTAATATATTATTTTAAATTTTTCATTAGAAAAATATGAAAAAGTACAATTCTTTCACCTCTAGCTTTAAACTTTCCTTGAATTTGTTTCACATAGATTATCAATTCTAATTTTGTAAAGGTATTTTAATATAGACAAGCATGATGACGGTGATTTCAAAAGCACCTAAGTTTATATTAATAATACATTATATGCATAAATAAATAATGCAGTGTAAATATCCTAGCTGAATCATTTTATCTATGCTTACTTAAAACTCTTTATGTAGTTGAGTACCAAACAGAAAGAATAAACAAGCTGTTATATGACAAATTTTGAAATCCAAGCATTTTGAGATTCTAATTTAAATTCATAGGAATAAACAGAAGACTATTTATAGCTTTAAATGGGATAAGTAATAAGTTGATAGGTTTACCTAAATATTATTGTTTTTGATTATTCTGCAACTTTATGTTATTATTTGGAGATGGATATTTGGGAATGGTAATTATTTATTTATTCATTCAACAAATATTTACTAAGCACTCACTTGTTTTTCAGGCACTATTCTAATTCTTGGGATAAAATTCTGAACAATTTAAGAAAAATCTCTTATGGCATTTATATTCAATGGAGCATATAGACAAAAAAGAAGTATACATACCACATACATGAATTCACACACACGTGCACATATATTAACATAGACCTGTGGAGTGAAATGTGCTATGAAACAAACTAACTAAAACAGGATAAGGGAAGAGTGACTGATAAGAGTTTGTGGAGTGACAGAGATTGTCATTCTGAAGAGATGACATTTGAGAAGAATATTCAGGGGGTAGACCAGCAAAGATTGTGGAGAAGAGCATTTGAGGGACTGGGAACAGAAAATAAAAAACTTCAGACAGAAACAAGCTTTGCATGTTTGAGAACAATCAAGAAAGTTAGTACGCGTAAAGCACATTAAGCAAAGACAGGACCCAAAGGAGATGACAAGATAATTGTAGACAAAGACTAATACAGCTTTGTGGTCATGGGAAGCCTTCTACATGTGATGAGAAATGATTGGAGGATTTTAAAATAGAACAATTATGTTTCTAGGGAATCCCATAAAGGGAATGATTTCTGGAGAATATAGTATGAGGAATAAAATTGGAATGGGTGATCACTTAGGAGACTTTTGCAATCCTCTAGGCGAAAGATGTTCATGGCTTAACAAGTATGCCTGTGGTAACAGTGATGAAGAATGGTGGTATTCATGAAATAATTTGAAGTTAGAGCTAATAGGATTCCCTGATAGATTGAATGTAGCAAGTGATAAATGATTTCTAGATGTTTAGTATTTTCAATGGGGTAAGGAAGGTGCATCTAAAATTAGAAGTTTGGAGAAACAATATTTTTATGGAGAAAATCAGGGATTTGTTTTGGACATGTTTATTTCTAGATACTATTTAGTAGGAATATCCTAGGTTATGCTGCAGTAATTCATCCAAAATCTTAATTGTCACAACAGTGGTAAATTTCTCTCACAGAATGTATCCAATGTGTGTCAATTAAGTTCTTTGCTCCACACAGACTGAAGCAGATTCCACCTTCTTAGAGCCAAAGTATCTTGACCACAATGCCTTCTTATTCTTCTAAAGAAGGAGAAGAGTACCTGGAGATCTCGCACTCATTCTACTGTGCATAGTCCTAGAAGAGACGCTCATTTCTTCTCACAGGCTATTGGAAGGAATAATTCACATGGCCCCACCAAACTGCAAGGGTGCTGGGATGTTCAGTCTTCCTTGTGCTCAGAAGGAGATGGTTACTAAAATTTCACTGGTAACATTTGGTAACAGCATATGTTTAGTATACCTCCAAATGGCACTATGTAGTAAGTGGTTGGATACAGAAATTTGGAACAGATGTGAGATTGGAATTGGGGAAAGAAAAGTGAGCTATTCAATGCATAAATATTTTTGAAAGATATGCTATTAAGTGACATCACCTAGACAGTGAGTGTGGATAAATAAACAGCAGAAAGACTTGTTCTCAAATATTTTCTCCTTTAAACCTGGGAAAAGGAAACAGGTTGCAAATTAAACAGAAAACCAGCTCATAAACAGCTGGCTAGACATGAGGAAAACTAGGAGACTGTGATACCCCAGAAACCAAGTGAAAAAAAAGGGTTTCAAAGAGGAGAAAATAGTCAACAGTAACAAATGCTAATGGTGTGTAGAATAAGGAAAAGACTAAAAACTGAACATCTGATATGGCAAGATGGAGCTCACTGGGACTTCGTTAAAGGGCATTTTCAATGGAGTGATGGGGAAGAAAGTCTGATTGCGGTGGGTTCAAAGACAAATGAGAGGCAAGGACGTGAAAGAGAAAATACAGACAAGTGAGTTAGAGAATGTGATGTACTTAAAACAATGTTTGAGGTCGACTATATAAACTCAAAAATGGTTAGGTAATTTTATTAGTATTAGTATTACTTGAGGGTTTCGTTTTAATGGTGGGGAGAAATACAGCAATAACTAATACAGGAGGGAAATATAGATTCTTTTACTGTTATTTTTGTTTATTAGAATCTGACATCTTCTAGTACATTTTTGCGCTGATGGAAATGACCAATCGAGAAGGAAAAAAGTGACCATACAAGAAAGAAGTGAGATAATTGCATTACAAAAAAAAAAAAAAAAAAAAAAAAAAAAAGAAACACAAAACCAAAAAAAAAAAAAAAGTTTGAGTAAGTTAGACGTGATGGATGTAATCCAGTACTGAATTGGATAGGATGGATATATATGAAGAGAAAGAGACGATTGATTGACTATAATGAAAGGGAATGCAGAATATATACATAAAGAGGTAGGTAGGTTACCAATGATGTGAATGGGAAGATGATATGGTTTATAATATTTTTATTTTTAAGGAATTTTTTTTCAAAAGTCTATAAACAGATTAAAAATGTGAAATGTTGGTGTTGGTTTTAGTAGGCTGAAGAGAGAAGAAAATATGTGAAATTGTCACCTTGAAGAATGGTACAGAAAATTGATAAGAAAACCTAGACAGTGTTGATGACCCACTTTTAATTTAAATTAATAGAGTTTTGTTTTGCTCCACCAACATTCACCTATATAGAGCAAAAGTAAAATAGGCAGAATATTGAATATGAGCACTATTACAATTTACCGAGAACAATGGGGAGGGGGACAAGTGAATCAAGATGCTTGGAGGAGTTAATTACAGAAGCGGACAATGATACCTTGGCTGATACTGCGGAAAGGGGGTTAAGGGAAGATGAAAAATGGTAGGGTCGATGGATTAATGGCTTATTGGTAATGACAGTGTATAGGGTATAAAATAGCCAGTATTGCTAAAGAATAAAAAACATTTGTAATCTTTATAGCTCAAGGAACAGGAGGGCCAGAATGTTGAATTATATATATATATATTTGCATGTATGTTTACATCACCATGAATGCTGATACAAAAAAACCAAACCAAATTCGTTGCTACTGAGTCGATTCTGACTCATAGCGACGCTGTAGGACAGAGTAGAACTGCCCCATAGGGTTTCCAAGGAGCAGCTGGTGAGTTCAAACTGCTGACCTTTTGATTAGCAGCCATAGCTCTTAACCACTGCGTGAATGCTGATAGGATGTTGAAAATGTTGATAAGTGGCGGTGGACAGAAAGACAAAGATTGGTAGATGTAGGCCAATGAGTGACGGTGAATCATACAGCCTGATGGCATGCCATTCACTAGCTGGATTGTTTTGTTAGAGGAGAGAGGAAAATGTATAAAACAGTTATGATGAGCAATGAAATATGCACAGGTAACTAAACCTTGTGTTAATTTGTTTATAGGAAATATTAAATAGTTAATTACAAAAAGAAAGTCAGGGGAAATTGAATACTCAGGAGAGAGCAGATTTCACCTAGAATGTGAAGGTTAAGCAAACATTCAGATAAGTAAAGGGTGATTTTACTTATGACAGACTCTGAATTACAAAAGGCACAGCTGCAATATTTGTGCCAACAATTAGATTATGAGATATGCTGAGTTGGTGATGAGATTATAGATAACTATCCCTCACAAAATTTTGGATTTTCAGTTTTGAATAAGGAAGAGTGTGAATGAGGAAGGGATTACACCTTATAGACTCTGTGAAGAATGTTGGTAAAGAATTTTAAACACATCCTCTTTCCTGGGATTAACCTCTTAGGCTGTCTGTAGTGGTTAGGTAGGCAAGATCTTAGTCTGATGAGGGAGGGATGTCCAGGGTCATTTTTAGGAACAAGGATCACAAAACTAGCCAAACCTGTGTCTCCTACCCTTGAGATTTTCCCAAACTTTAAAATCCAATTTCTTCCACCTCTTACCTCTAAGCTTATCCTCCTTTCATTCCTTTTCTGGGACATCCTGCATATTCTACTGCAATTGGACTTTTATGTTAGCCTCATAATATGATTATGAAGAAAGAAAATTGATTCTAAATAACCAATTAATTTTTATTTTCTTCCCAAATCACTTTGTTGCATTTCACTTGTGTGTTTCCTTTATATCTACTGGGTCTGTAAAGTAACTAGATCATAATTGCTTTTCAATAAATATTTATAGCATATTTCTTTTACCTAATAATGTAATATTTGTATAGTAAACCTGAGTATCTTAATAATAAAATGGGCTACGTGATTGCTATGGGATTTAAAATACGTGATGTGGAAAGTCATTGCCAAGACAGAAAGAAAGTTTTATGTCAAAACATATAGTTTATTTTCACAAGTAAGAAAATAGTAAAGTCAGGTTGGAAGTGACAGCTTTAATACAAGTTCTCAAATTGTCTTTAGAGATGTCTTCATGGTTCATTTTCTTCCCCAAGGTATAAGACTTATGCAGCTATTTTTGTAATAAGTACAGTTTATAACTGAATGTATTATAATGAAGCCTCAATTGCATTTTAAAAATGTCCTCCTTCAAATGCTAATAATAATTCCTACTTTTGTTTTCCCAGGGGCTCAGAATATTCTTATTTTGTTTTAATAAGTAGCCAATTATCTTTACACCACTATCATATAAATTAGATTTAAGTGGGTATAGTATATATTTTTCATTTACAGCATTGGAAACTTCCAACTGCACTTTGAACTCACATGCTTAATTATATATTATAGAAAAAATCTTTAAAAATATTATCCAAATATTTCAATTGAACAAGAATGTTTTCTTCATACACACACATATTAGAATAATACTTGAAAGTGTTCTTTTTCATGCAAAAGCTATGAATATTCATTTCCTTTTCCAAAATTAATTTTCAATTTATAACATGTAAATCAAATGAATAAAGGTTTTAGAAATGTGGAAAACAAGTATCTTAGTTGTTACTATATTCTGAGTTTATATTTAGCAGTAGAGTTTGACACAGATATACCAATTGATTCATATTGAAATATTTTAGTAGATGAGACAAATAGTCATTGGCTGAGTCCTCAAATATCATGCCCTCAAAAGTGCCCCAGTCAAAACTTCCCAAAAAATGCACCAACTTTCATACGATCCTGTCCAATTGGATTATTCCATTCCAATGCTATAGGATTAGGCCAGCTTTGTTTCTGATTGGTCAGCACTCATTAAATATTTTGAGGGGAAGAACAAAAAAAGACGTATTCATATCACTTTGTATTGTATGCATTTTATTATTCTATTACTAATATTTAATTTAAAAAATTCCAATAGATGTAACTACAGGGCATTTTCTTTTAGAACTAGAAAAGCTGATTCTAAAGTTTCTAAGAATTGCACATGAAAACATTCAAAAATAGGCAAGAAAATTATGAATAAAGAAGAGTAATTAAATTATTAAGGATTATTTGCCCTATCCATTATTAAAACATTAAACATAATCATATTGTTGTTCTATGCCATAAAATCAATTCCAACTCATAGGGACCCTATAGGACAGAGTGGAAATGCTAATAGGGTTTTCTAGGCTGTAAATCTTTACAGAAGCTGATTGTCAAGTTTTTTCTCCAGTGGAGCAGCTGGGTTTGAACCACCAAATGCTTATCCATTGCGCCACTAAAGCTCCTTTAACCATAATCATAAGGTTATCTAATATCTACTTATACAGGTTATGTGCTGAGGGCTTTGAAATTTTATGATTAATTTTATGATTAATGATTAGTTCTGTTCGAGCAAAAGTCAAGATACAACCTGCTTTGGGATGATGTAATAACTCCAAGTCCAGTCAGTGGCACTCCTTGGTAAAAAGAAAAGACGAATGCTGCTTCTCTCAGTGGAGGTAGAGGGTAGAATTGTTTTTACCAGAAAAGGAAGTTGAGATATAAGTTCATAGTTTTAATATGTTGTTTATTAAATTATTTTGTATCAAGTGTATGAAGAATTATACGGAAAATATAGATGTACCCATCACTGAGCTTAAGAATTAAGACCTCCAGGAAGGTGGGCCAAGATGGTAGATTGGTCAGATGCTTGCTGTCATCCCTGTTACTACAAAGACCTGGAAAAACAAGTGAATTGGATATACATGACAATCTAGGAACCCTAAGCATTGAAGACTAGGCTGAAGAATCAGACTGAGCCACAGGTGAAAGGAGAGACAACTCAAAAACTGCAGAAACAGAGAATACTGTTTGCCAGTGTCCTACTAGCTGAACCTGCACAGTGTGACACATTGAGACAACCAACAGCATCCCCAGCTGAAACCCACCCCACTCGGTGCAGCTAAGCAAGAGAGACTATACATGCATCTCCAGAGTCAGCCAGGAGTGATTCCAGCCCTGTAAAATTTAAGTGCATGCAACCAACCCATCATGTGCACCCCTGCACCTCCCACCAAAGCTCCACGGGCACAGGAGGACTGCCTTCCCCTTAGCCCTCCCTGCTCTGAGGCTAGTCCAGTGACATTCAACACCACCATGCCCCCATGCCCCTTAAGCCAGAAATTTATGACCCCAGTCCAGAGGCACCCATCCTTTAGCCAAGCTACTAGCTCTGTGGGTCCATGGATTTGCAGTGTCCTCCACCCCCTCGAATCACCTGCACCAGAAACTTGCTGCCCGAACTGGCACAGCACAGCCATATTGGGTCAAGGTGGGCAACATTCCCAGCTGAAGCCCACTTCAACTGTAGCAGCTAAGCAGGAGCTACAGACCTGTGACACTTAACACAGCTCCTCCCCTTAAGATGGGAACTCAACCACCCACCCAAGAAAGGGACCTGAAGTCCATCAGTACTACCCATTCCACCCAACCTCCCACTATGGGGGCTTGAGGAACCCCAATCCCTTCAGCCAATGACACCAAGTGTCCAAGGGCAAGCTACACAACCTCCCCCATGATGCATTTTAACAGACAGGGGCAGGTCCTCCAACCAGGCACCCGTGAGCAGCCGACACCCCCTGCCTAGCCCTCTGCATTGACCCTCCCACAGCAATAGAAGACTTGTACCTGCTGCAAACACCCACACGCAGCCCTGGCCACCCAGGACTGTCGGGGAGTCTCCACACCACCTACCTGGTGACTGATGGCCTGAGCAACTTTGTCCTAACCATCCAGCAAGCAGCAGAGTGCACGTTCAACACCAATCCCAATGACCAGGGAGAATACCCACTGCACCCAAAGATAGGTGATCAGCAGGACAGATACATCGCCTCACAAAAAAATACCAACTACATCCTTAGCAGCCTTGTAAGACAAATGAACAGAGACCCAGGCTTACACACCTAGTCACTGTTCCACACAACCAGACACAGGAGGTGAGAGTTTATATGCTACCAGATTAGCCACCAGAGTAGCACATACACCCAGCCTACTCAAATATATATATATGTGTATCTATATATAAGTGTGTGTGTATATATATGTGTGTGTGTATAAATTCAAGATGCAGTAAACAAACACATAATAAATAAATATAATAACATATTGATGCTTTGGAGACAATAGAAAATATCAAATCACACAAAGAAGTAAGACAAGATGGCTCCCGTAAGTGAACAAAATAAGAACCAGAAAACATCGCAGAGGAAGATAAGGCAATGGAAATACCTGATAAAAATTCAAGAGACTAATATTCAGAGATTTCAAAGAATCAAGAAAAAGATCAGGGAAAATGCAGAAAAAATCAAGGAAAACAGTGACAAAACAATAGAAGAATTAAAAAAAAGTACAAGAATGAAATGTCAAAATAAATAAGCTACTAGAAAACACACAAAACAACAATCATAAATCCAAAAGATTAACAACAAAATTTCAGAATTAAACAACTCAATAGAATGTCATAGGAGAAGAATTGGACAATAGAAGTCAAAATTAGTGAGATTGAAGACATAACCCTTGATACCAATTTGTTTGAGGAAATTAAAAAAAAAAAAGAAAAGAATGAAGAAAGCCTAAAAATTATTTTGGACACTATCAAGAGGAAAGACTTATGTGTGATCAGAGTTCAAGAATGTGGAGGGGGGAAGCAATAATGGAAAACACAGAGAGATTGATGGAGATTTGCTGGCAGAGATCTTCTCTGATATCATGAAAGACAAGAAGATATCTATCCAAGAAGCTCAACGAATCCCATGCAGGATAAATCTCAAAAGAAAGTCAGTGAGATGTATCATAATCAAATTGACAAAACCAAAGACAAAGAAAGAATCCTGAGATCAGGATGTCACGTACAAAGGAGAACCAATGTGACAAAACTCTGATTACTCAACAGAAACCATACAAGCTAGAAGGCATTGGGATGACATATATAAATCCTTGAAGGAAAAAACAAAAAAACACAAAAAATCCTGCCAGCCAAGAATTATATATCCAGTAAAACTGTCTCTCAAATACGATGGTGAAATTAAGACATTTCCAGATAAACTGAAATAAAGGGAATATTTAGAAACCAGACCAAAATTACAAGATATTAAAGGGAGTCCTACAATTAGAGAATCAACAACATCAGACAACAATTCAGGCTTATGATACAGGACAGATCAACAAGATACCAACCACGATAGAGATTCTCAAAAACATAACAAAGATAAAAGACTGACAATAAGAACCAGAGACACTAATATGTAAATGATGGCAATGTCAAAACAAAACAGAAGGGGAATAAAAGATGGAGTTATAAAACTTCAACATGGAAAGGAAGTCAAAGCAATAGCAAGAGATAAAGGACTAGTTTAAACTTAGGTAAATTTCAAGGAAGCTAACAAAGCTAGCTGTCAAAATAAAAAAACAAGAAAAACATAAAGACTCAATAAACACAAAATCAACAAAAATGAAAGAAATAAAAAGAAAATCTATAAACAAAAAGAACTCAGCACAGAAAATTAAGCAGAACAAAGAAACCATCAACATAACGCATATACACACACACAAATGACAGCAGTAAGCTCTTATCTATCAATAATTACACTTAATGTAAATGGATTAAATGCACCAGTAAAGAGAAACAGAGAGGCAGAATGGATAAAAAAAGGACACAATAAGTCTACATGCTGTCTACAAGAGAAATGCTTGAGGCACAAAGACATAAACAAACTAAAATTCAAAGAATGGAAAAAATATATATCAAGCAAACAATCACCAAAAAGAGCAGGAGTAGCAATATTAATCTTAGATAAAATAAACCTTAAAGCAAAATCCACCATAAAGAATAAGGAAGGACACTATAAAATGATTAAAAAGTCAATACACCAGAAGGACATAACCTTAATAAATATATACACACCAAATGACAGAGCTCCAAAATACATTAAAAAACTCTAACAGCATTTAAAAGAGAAATAGACAATTCCACAATAATGTAGGAAACACCAATTTCAGTGAAGGATAGAACATCTAGAAAGAAACTCAACAAAGATAGAAAAGATCTAAATGCCACAATCAACCAACTCAACCTCATAGACATATACAGAACACTCCACCCAACAGCAGCAAAGTATACATTTTTTTTCCAAGACATGTAGAACATTTTCCAGAATAGATCACTATTTGACCACAAAGCAAGACTCAATAAAATCCAAAATATCAAAAAAATACAAAGTGTCTTGTCTGATTACAACACTATAAAAGTAGATATCAGGGACTTCCAGGCACATGATGCTATAGGCAGAAGCACCACGCCATCCCTCTACAGCAAAGATCCAAAACACTAAGTCAAAGAGAGAAAACGGCAATCCTGAAACCCTAAGCATTAAATGAAGAGTTAAAGAACTCACCCAAGCACCGAGTGGAATAAGAAACTGAGAGAGAATAGCATGTGAGGAGAGATACATGCAGAGGTCCCCTATCAGCTAATGCAGCACTCATCCGCCATCTTGGACTCCTATCAGAGATCAGTGAACAGGGGCTAAAAGAAAACATCTTCACAGAGCTTCCAGCAGGAGACAGAACAACTGGTAACCAGCAATATATGCTTTCCCACTCCCACCCTTCTTCACTCCATTTCAGCCTCCTCTGTTTCCTGCAGTCAGTGTCTTGGCCAGGAAGCACCAAAGCACCACCTTCACCCAGTGTCACTTGGATTCCACCTGCTCGCACTGGCCAGCTCGCTAAGAGTCATTTGTTGGCTGCTTGTGTTGCTGTTTTTCTGCTCTTTAAATTTCTTCCTTAACTCTCACCACCTCCCTCTCGTTTGTCTCAAATACCTGGCTCTGTGTGCCATCTTTGTTTCTTCCTGAAAGGCTGTGAAACGCCACTCAAATGTGAAACTGCTTCCCAGCCAGTGCTGCTACACTGGTGGGATCCTGGGGCTTTTTTGGTTTGTTTGTTTTGAATTGTTTGTTTGTTTTTTTTCTTTTTATTTTCTTTAATTGGGAGCCTGTTCTAGCCAGGCAGTACTGTGCAGCTTGGGACCTACCCTCTCAGCTTGCACAGATGCGCAGAGAGATCCTTGAGAGAATGTCTTTTTTTTTTTTCCTGTTTTTTTGGAGGTTTTTCTTGTTCTTTTTTTAAAATAAGTTTTGTTTTCTTTTCCCTCTTATTCCTTTTTTGTCTTTCTTCATTACTCAGTTTCTTGTCTCTCTATACCTTCCTTCTCTTCCTGCCGCCTGAATACCTGGCACTGAATACTTCTACACCTTCTGGCCAGGCTCTACTTCAACATCTGGGAGCAACTAACCCAGAACTCGCAGCCACAATGGTGGGATCCCTGGGAGCTTTGCTGTTCTTTTTACTTTCTAATTTTTATTTATTCTTTCATTTATTTTATTTTCTTCTTCCCTTTTTGGTTTTTTTCCATTTCATAGTCTCATCTCTCCACTCCAATGACAAGCTCCCCTAGCACTCTTTTTTGTTTGTTTGTATGTTTTTGGCTCCTGTCTCTCTCTCCTCTCTCCCATATCCATCTTAGATCCACATGTCACAATCCCCCCCCTCCATCCTGCCTACCCGCACCATGTGCTTAACATCACACCACCAAACAGCACAGGCACGGCCTACGAGAACCTGCCCTGTACTGATTACCGACCGTCCCTGGTGGCTGTATAGTAATTGCCACAAACAACCCGTCCCAGAAACTTCTCTTCAGCTAGACCTGCCCTGCTATACCATATCTGAGTGACTGACTATGCCAACTGGAGAAGGAGGGAAAAAGTATTGTGCCCTCAGACAAGTAAACAACAAAGAACACACAGCCCACCTGCTCAGACATAGCAAAATTTTTAAAAAGGCAAACAACAAACAAATCTACAATCAATAAATGAGGAAAATACCTACTGAATGCCCTCAAAACAGCAGACAATATCAAAAAATTTACAAAAACAGGACAGGATGGATCCAATAGGTGTCCAAAATAAAAAACCAGATGACTTTCCAGTGGAAGAAGAGGCACTAGAACTACCTGATAGGGAATTCAAATCTCTAATACTCAGAATTAACCAAGAGTTGAAGGAAAAAGGAGACAAAAAAGAGGAAAAAATAGACAAATTCATGGAAAAGGCAGACAAATTCATGGAAACTACAGACAAACAAATGGAAGAATTCAGGAAAATAATGCAGGAAGAAAATGCCAAAATAAATTCACAACTAAAAATTATACAAAAACAACTATTAGAAATCCAAAAGATAAACAAAAAGATTTCAGAAATGGACAGTGTCATAGACGGGCTGAGGAGCAGATTTGAAACGGTGGAAGACTGGATCAGGGGAACTGAAGACAAACACTAGGATACAACTCAGTTCGAAGAAAACTCAGAAAAAAGAATAAATAAAAATGAAGAGACCCTGAGAATTATGTGGGGTAAAATCAAAAGCAAAAATTTGAATAATGGGAGTTCCAGAACAAGAGGAGAAAATAGAAAACACAGAGGGGATCATTGAAGAACTGCTGACAGAAATCTTCCTGAATATCATGAAAGATGAAAAGCTGGCCATCCAAGAAGCTCGACAAACCCACATAAGATAGACCCTAAAAGAAAATCACCAAGGCATATCATAATCACCCTTGCCAAAATCAAAGACAAAGAATACTGAGAGCAGCTCATGAAAAACAAGAAGTCACATACAGAGGAGAAACATTAAGACTAAGCTCAGATTATTAGGCAGAAACCATGCAGGCAAGAAGGCAATGGGATAACATATATAAAACCTTGAAAGAAAAAATTGCCAGCCAAGAATAATTTATCCTGTAAAACTCTCTTTCAAAAATGATGGTGAACTTAAGACATTTCCAGATAAACAGAAATTAAGAGAATATGTAAAAACCAAACCAAACTTACAAGAATTATTAAAGGGAGTCCTTTGATCTGAAAACAAATAACTTCACCTCACAGGCTGAATCTAGGATGAAGGATCGTACCAGCCAGATAACAATCTAGGAAATGAACCATCAAGGACTATCCAAAATCAAAAGAAATACAACAGGGAAACAGAGCAGTTAATCTGAAAATGACAACATCAGAACAATAAAAGACGGAATAAACGGTGTATGTATAGAACCTTCTAATGGAGAGGAAGGTAAGGTGATACCAAGTAATAATAGACTGCTTCGAACTTAGAAAGATAAGGGTAAATTACACGGTAAACACAAAGAAAGTTAACAAACGTACTCATAAAATTAAAGAAGAAAAACATAAATTCTCAGCAAAAACAAAACCTAAAAAACCAAATGAAATGAAAAAAAAGTCCATAAACAAAAAGAACTCAGCACAGAGAGTAAGAAGAACAAAGAAAATGTTAGCACCACAAAAAAAATCACTTCAAAATGACAGCAATAAACTCACATCTATCAATAATTACACGAATGT
>NW_004444211.1:1441169-1442489 GCF_000243295.1 Trichechus manatus latirostris
TTTTTAACAAATGGTGCTGGCAAAACCGGATATCCATCTACAAAAAAAAAAGAAACAGGACCCATACCTCACACCATATACAAAAACTAATTCAAAATGGATCAAAGACCTAAATATAAAGCTAAAAACTATAAAGTTCATAGAACAAAAACTAGGAGCAGTGCTACAGGCCTTAATACACAGCATTAACAGGATAAAAACTGTAACTATCAACACACAAATCCCAGAAGATAAGCTAGATAACTGGGATCTTCTAAAAATCAAACACCTATGCTCTTCAAAAGACTTCACCAAAAGAATAAAAAGAGAACCTACATACTGGGAAAAAAATTTTTGACTCTACAGGTCAGACAAAGGTTTCATCTCCATAATCTACAAGAAAATCCAACACCTCTACAACAAAAAGACGATAATCCTATTAAAAAATGGGCAAAAAAAATAAACAGACACTTCACCAAAGAAGACTTTCCAGTGGCCAACAGACACATGAAGAAATGCTCAGGATCACTAGCCATTAAAGAAATGCAAATTAAAACCACAGTGAGATACCATCTCACCCAGGCATTACTGGCACGACTCAAAAACACTGGAAGTAACAAATTTTGGAGGGGCTGCGGGGAGATTGCAACTCTTACGCGCTGCTGGTGAAAATGGAAAATGATATAACTGTTTTGGAAAATGATATGGGACTTCTTTAGAAAGCTAGAAATAGAAATACCGTATGATCCAGCAATCCCACTCCTAGGAATATCTCGTAGAGAAATAAGAGTTGTCACTTGACTAGACATATGCACACCCATGTTCATGGCAGCATTGTTCACAATAGCAATACGATGGAAACAACCTAGATGCCCATCAACATATGAATGGATAAACAAACTACGGTACATAGACACAATGGAGTACTATGCAATGATAAAGAACAATGATGAATCTGTGAAGCATCTCATAACATGGATGAAACTGGAGGACATTATGTTGAGTGAAATAAGTCACTCACAAAAGGACAAATATTGTATGAGACCTCTATTGTAAATACCCGTGAAAAAGTTTACACAGAAAAAGTAACACTCTTTGTTGGTTACGAGGGATGGGGGTGGGGAAATACTAAATAAGCTATAGATAAGTGGTATCTTTGGTGAAGGGCGAGACAGTACACAATACTGGGAAAACAAGCACAACTTGTACACGGAAAGGTCATGGAAGCTGCATAAACACATCCAAACTCCCTGAGGGACTGAATTGCCGGGCAGAGGGCTGTGGGGACCATGGTATTGGGGAACATCTAGCTCAATTGGCATAACACAGTTTATAAAGACA
>NW_004444211.1:1443040-1462670 GCF_000243295.1 Trichechus manatus latirostris
TGACATCTAGCGGGATTGTTAACCACTGTCATAGGGCAACATGTGTACTAACTGTTTAATGAGAAACTACTTTGTTCTGTAAACCTTCATCTAAAGCGAGAATAGCAGCACAACTGGAAGAACGTAATCGATGTCACTGAACTGTGCATGTAGAAATTTTTGAAATGGTGTATCTTTGGCTATGTATATTTTCACTAAAGAAAAAAATGTCGAGAAGGGGGAGGGTTGACATGTCGTGGGGTTGTTAACCAATGTCACAAAACAATATGAGTACTGACTATTTAATGAGAAACTATTTGTTCTGTAAACCTTCACCTGAGGTACAATAAAAAAAAGAAAATCACAGAGTTTAGATCCAAGAGCTCTTACCTCCCAGGGGTCCCCAGGGTCCATGGAAATGGTAGGGTACAAGAAGACCTATCACTGTTGACTATTTCAATCCTTGTACCCTTGAGGATTCCGCTAAAGAAGGTTGGGTTTGGATCCCATCCTCATAATGAAAATGTAGGGGAAAAAGAACCCAGACTCAAATTTAAAGATATTTTTATCAAGCCAAGACAAAGACAAAGACAATCATTGCAATGAGGGGTCTGCCTGCATGATCTGGACACAAGAGAATAGCAGAATCCACGGAATCACAGTTAGGGAGTCTCTAATATACTATTACAGAAGAAAGTAAATTAAGAAAAATTAAATCATTATTAAAGGTGGGAAACATAACATATGGGAACACACGATTGATTTAAAGTGTCTTTATTGGCTAGATACCATTTAGTTACTATGGGGAGGTTTCCTTGGGAATGACCCAGCAACAACTGTTCTTGGCTTAGTGACTTGCAAGGGGTTCTCAGGTCAGTCACAAGGAAATTGAAATACGCTCCTTTGTGAGAGCATAACTTCCCTATAGCATAGCCTCTTTGTTGTTTAAGATTAAAGTATCCTTCACGGAACAGTCTTCCCCTATGTACAGGAAACAATGAGTTCTAGCTTGTACTCTCATTTCTTTCTGGAACTTTTCATAATGATTAATCATAACCTTTAACAAAGGCTCACACAAAATGGATTCCAGCATTAACTATAACCCCTTGTCATGGATTGAATAGTGTTGCCCAAAAATATGTGCCAAATTGGCTAGGCCATGATTCGCAGTATTACGTGGTTGTCCTCCATTTTGTGATTTGATGTAATTTTCCCAAGTGTTGTAAATCCTAATCTCTGCCTGTGGTTAATTGGCAAGGTTAGGTTATATTAAAGAGGATTAAGATGTGATGTAACAACCTTATTCAGGTCACAGCCCTGATCAGTTTGTACGGGGAGTTTCCCTGGGATGTGGCCTGCATCATCGTTTATCTTAAAGAGATAAAAGGATAGAGAAGCAAGTGGACAATTAGGGTTACCTCATATCACCAAGAAAGAACTGCTGGAAGCAGAACACTTCATTTGGGCCAGGGGTCCCTGCACTGAGAATATCCTAGACCAGGGGAAGATTGATGACAGGGGCCTTCTCCCAGAGCCAACAGAGAAAGAGAAAGAAAGGTTTTTCCTGGATCTGGTGCCTTGAATTCAGACTTCTATTTCTGTTTGTTAAAGCCATCCATTTGTGGCATTTCTGTTATAGCAGCACTAGTAACTAAGAAACACATTGACAGACTTTTATATAAAAACAGATTCTAGCCCCTAGACCCTGCTTCAGCCTTTCTACTTCTAGCCAAGTATCTATATGCTTTTTCATGTCCCCTATGTCACTCTCCACTATCTCCATTCCCACTGCCTGATGATCAGGTACATTATTTTGCTCAGGTGATCTCATATTTTTTGGTACCCTCTTCCCCACATACCCACACACTTTGTTTTGACTCAGTGAGAGAAGGATGAGTGGATGTTAGAGGCTGTGATCAAATATTCCTGTCTAGTCTTTGATATGTTCCCTGATGCCCAGCTGGCTTAGTTAGGGTTCTCTAGAGAAATAGAACCAGTAAGATTGTATATGTATATATATATACATATATAAAATACTGCCCAGTTCTGGGCCATCCTCATGATCGTTATTATTCTTGAGCCCATTGTTGCAGTCACTGTGTCAGTCCATCTCATTGAGGGACTTCCTCATTTTAGCTGATCCTCTACTGTACCAAACATGATGCCCTTATCCAGGGACTGGTCCCTCCTGATAACATGTCCAAAGTATGTGAGACAAAGCCTCTCCGTTCTTGCTTCCAAGGAGCATTCTGACTGTACTTCTTCCAAGACAGATTTGTTCATTCTTTTGGCAGTCTGTGCTATATTCAATATTCTTTGCCAATACCATAATTTGAAGGCGTCAATTCTTCTTTGTTCTTCCTTATTCATGGTCCAGCTTTCACATGCGTATGAGGCAATTGAAAACACCATGGCTTGGGTCAGGCGCTCCATAGTCCTTAAAGTGACATCTTTGCTTTTTAACACTTTAGAGAGGTCTTTCACAGCAAATTTGCCCAATGCAATGCATCCTTTGAATTCTTGACTGTTGCTTCCATGGATGCTGATTGTGGATCCAAGTAAAATGAAATCCTTGACTGTGATGGTTAAGATTGTGTGCCAGCTTGGCTGGGCCATGATTCTTAGTGTTTAAATGTGATCACTCCCATGATTGAATACACTGTGAGTAGCCACTCAGATGAAAGGGAGTTTCCTTGGGGGTGTGGCCTGCATCTGAATATAAGCAGACGTTCTGGCTTTTTGCTCTCTCTGGATCCTGCAGCTGCTTCCTGTTGTCTCATCTCCCGTTCTTGGGACTTGAGCTGTCAGCTTACCTGCCAAACCTGGGATTCGTCGATCAGAACAGCCTGTGAGCAGGAGCCCTGCTCTCTGAACTGTTGATCTTGGGCTTACCAGCATCTGCGGCTGTGTGACTTGGGAGAGGCCTCTACCCTGATCCACGGACTTGTGATGTTCTAGCCTCTACAATCGCCAGAGCTGTTTTCTTGATATAATCTCTCTCTATATATATATATTTATACACTTTACTGGTTTTGCTTCTCTAGAGAACCCAGCCTAAGACACTGACAATTTCAATCTTTTCTCCATTTATCATGATGTGCTTCTTGGTCCATTTGTGAGGATTTTTGTTTTCTTTATACTGAGGTGTAATCCATACTAAAGGTATTTGGTCTTTATCAGTAAGTGCTTCAAGTCATTTTCACTTTCAGCAAGCAAGGCTGTGTCATCTGCATAACGCAGATTGTTAACGAATCTTCCTCCAATCCTGATGCCCTGTTCTTCCTCGTATAGTCCAGTTTCTCAGATTATTTGCTCAGTATATGGATTGAATAAGTATGGTGAAACTTAAAACCCTGACACACACCTTTCCTGACTTTAAACCACGCAGTACCCCATACTTCCTGTTGAACGACTACTTCTTGGTCTAAGTACAGGTTCCTCATGAATACAATTAAATTTGTTCTGGATTTCCCATTCTTCACAATATTATCCATCATTTGTTATAGCTCACACAGTCAAATGCCTTTGCATAGTCAATAAAACACAGGTAAGCATCTTTCTAACATTCTCTGCTTTCAGCCAAGATCTACCTGACATCAGCAATGATATCCCTCATTCCACATCCTCTTCTGAATTCAGCTTGAATTTCTGTCAGTCTCCCGTTGGTGTACTGCTGTAACCATTTTTGAATTATCATCAGCAAAATTTTACTTGCATGTGATATTAATGACATTGTTCTATAATTTCTGCATTCTATTGAATTAACTTTCTCCAGTCGGTTGGCCAGGTAGCTGTCTTCCAAATTTCTCAGGCTAGACAAATGAGCATTTCCAACACTGCATCCATTTGTTGAAACATCTCAGTTTAATTAAAGCCATAGTGAATTTATTAACATCTATTCAGAACTTAAATCATCACCCACTAATTCCGACAAAATCTTGCATTGACTACTAAACCATTCTAATCAGAAATATAATAAATTAAACTCAAATAGTTATCTATAATGAATTAATTTAAATTTATACCACATTTCAAAGTGCATAAACTTCTGAAAAGAATCCAGTGATCACAGTAAAACTATTGATTTCCACAGCTTCTAAGAGCGTCATTAAAATTGATGATGTAATACAAAGCAAACTTTCAAAATAACATCAAATTACATACAACACAATACCCAAGTAATTATTGAAATCTACTATGACTCTAAATGCTTAAACTTCCATATCACACTAGTAACTTTGAAAAAAAATAAAGTTAAGCTTGATAAAACTTGAAACTTGAGTTTTTAGCAAGAAACACACTATACATGGAAGGAAACAGGACGAAGAAATATTTAAACATGTGTCCTATCAAGGCTTACCTAATTTTCTTTTAGTACATACAGCTGTATATACTGATGAAACCTATGTTAGAATGATGATAGCAAAAGAGTAGGGGAAAGTTACCTAAGTGTATTGATTTGAAGAAGCCTAGGTGACTCTGCCACACCGAAACATTACCTGTTCCTCTACACATAAAATTGAACCATCTGAGTTATTTTAAAAATTGAAATGACAGATAATACAGAAGATCCTTTTTGAAAGCATAGGTATTATCTAGGAGAAGAGCAAAAGCTAATGAACTAATTTTCTTCCATATAACAGAGTACCTTAGATTAATTTATGAAGTTAGCAATTGACAGTTTAGAAAGTAAAGAGAAGACAATTGAAAGGAAGAGGAACAAACAAGGTGAGTTGGATCTAGAGGAAGAATAAGTGTCAAAACACTATAACTTGAAGTTTACTGATGGGAACATACAATGGAAATGAGCTGGATAAGAGACTTAGTGTATGTTATATACTTCACCAGCCTATTAAGGCCATGTCTAAGTTCCCCACTAGGCTCAGACCTTGCTCTGACATATATCATTGGGGAGCAAATATCAGGGAAAGGCAGGAGGGAATTTTGTATGCACATTCTGAAAGTCCAACAGCTGAATTGTTTTCCAAATATAATAGATAAATGATAAATCTTTCATTTTATATATTACTTCTAAATACTAATCTTTCTTCTTGGAGTAATATTAATTCAATTTATGGGAAAATATATTTTAAAAGCCATCTACTTCTCCCAGTAAAGGTTAAACAGTTTCTTGTCAAATAAAAGCATGCTATTTCTTAAATAAAAGGGCAGGTATGTTAATATAACTTGGATTTACTTACACATATGTCTTAAGTCTTACTGGATGGTTGGGTGACATGACCTTTAAGTCCATCAAACTCTGGGATTTTATGACTGTATGATTAAATAACTTTTATTTCTACTTATTATATACAGTAAGAAATGTGGCCTATCACTAGCAAATCTAATTAAGTAGTATTTTTCAAATCATAAAGATTTCTATGACAAGGACACAGTTGTAAATAAGAGTATTCAACACTGAGAGGCTTCATTTTAATCATGTTAATGAGTGGTATGGTTAGGACTTCGGGTACCAGGTTCAGAATCTTGCCAATTAATTGGAAGAATAGGTGTAAGACTCAAGACTGGCATGTTGATAGGGACCAATGAGTCATATAACTATTTGCCTTATTAGCTCTATAACTTAGGGCAAGTCCAAATAGTAAAACCTCCTCTTTTTATAGAAAAAGGTTGTATGAGAGTTAAAGAAAATACTCTATATAAAACCATTTGTCTATTTGTAAAGTGTTGGACATACTTAAAATAGTTTACTCTTAAATATTGTTATAATCATTTTTATATTAATGACCTAGGATATACTAGTTAATTATCTATATCACCTTCTGCTACTTTGTAATTCCCACCCTTATAAGACTGCAGAGAAAATGCATTTTGCAGGAAAAACTGCATTAGAGGACACGAAAAAAACTTTTTTTGGTTTTTAGGCTTCTAATACTCTTGACCACATGCAGGTGTACAATCTGCTGAATCTTTTAGCCTTGTACCTTGTGCCTCATTTGATCAGCTGTAGGTTTCTGCTTCAAATGTATTAATCATAAACTTGTATAAATAAATTGCAGTGAAAGAAACACCGGTTAATTCAAATATGTATTTAATGATCGGTTAATAGTTACCAGAGAAAATGGAATCAAGGATAATTTGAGTCATAATAATTAAAGCCTTTTTTAAATTGGTCTGCATGTCTTCAGTGATCAACTCTGATCATTTTAGTGGCTTTTCCAGCTTTTTAAAATCTTTTTCTTGATGTACACTAATCAAATTATAGTAATATTTCCCATGTAGAAGGGTTAATTGACTAGAATCTAGTTTTATATTTCGTATTTACTACCTTCCATTTGAACTCCATTATTTTGTCAAATTTGGTCCCTTTCAAACTATAATGTATTATTAGAATATTCAAGATAACCAAAAGAAGTTGGTAAAACTAAGGCTTAAAACAGACAGGAAAACTTAAAACCTTAATACAGACAGGAAAAGCACTGGTGCAACAATTATGACAATCTAATTTAAACAGTACAATGCTGTCTGATATACAAAACATACAAAATACCATCAAATAGTGTATTGACTTTTTAGTAGACAAAGTTCCTAACATGTATAACTGGTTACTGAATAGGTCATTAGAATATGAAAGCTACTTGATGTTTAGTCATCTCACGTAACAATTTCTAAAATTATATTTGTACGTATCTATATGGATGTATTATACATTTTATAATATATGTAAATTACCAAAATGTGTGTAAATTACTAAAATTTGATGACATATGTTTTAATAAAAAACTTGTATATGTTCATGAAATATTAGCATTCCATGAAGAGCCTTTTGAGAAATGTGGCGCTGGGGTTATCTCCAATATTCTGAATTCCTGCTTAAATTATAGTTGGTAGGCAAAAACTACAATCGTGAAACTATTGTATGAATTATTTTTCCTAACTGTATTGTCCTACATTTTATCACATTGTTAGCCAGTTGTCGTTTCTATCTATTTAGAGAGACGGTCTTGATTTATTGTCAATGTTTAACAATTATCAGTTGCTATCTAGATCAGTGCAATCTGACAGCTTGATCATTTGACTGTGTTCTGCATTTCCACATTACCCCACCTACAAATTCATCCTTCTACCATCCCTTCCTTGCTTTATCAATTCTCCTTAGCATTTTTCACTATCTAACATGCTATATATTTGCTTGACTCCTCCTCTAAATTGTGAGGTCCATGAAAGATATTTAATCTGTTTTGTTCACTGCTGTGTCTCTAGGTTCTAGAAAATGCTAGACATTTAGGATTCATCTACTAAACATCATTCGAATGAATAAATGAATGAATGAATAAATCAATGAGAAGCATACATGTTCTGATTTGTTTACATGTTTTACATCCAGAGATTTATTTATTCATCCTGATACTTGTATGCTAGATATATATTTCCTCCTGAGAGATAAATTAATAAATACCAGAGTAATTCAGTGTTTTTATCCATCATTGAACATTATACAGAGTTGGAGGACAACTTTAGATGAAGATTTCCTTCTGTTTCTGGTAAATTTAGATGCACTGTAAGTTTCTTCACATAAGTTTTGCAATTAAAATTCATTACACTCAGTTGTATTATAAGAAACAGCAAGAAATACTTAAAGCTACAGTTGGCTTAATTTCAACAAATTAATTTTACTTTAATAACTAAGAAAATTAAGCAAATTTATTTTTATCAAGGTTTAATATCAAAGCCAAGCTTATAAGCTTGGGGGAATTATTTGCTCTATATATCAGGATTAGGAACCCTGGTGGCATGGTGGTTAAGAGCCATGGCTGCTAACCAAAAGGTCAGCAGTTTGAATCCACCAGCTGTTCCTTGGAAACCCTGTGGGGTAGTTCTACTCTGTCTTATAGGGTTGCTGTGAATCAGGATTGACTTGATGGCAATGGGTATTAGGAATAAGTTATTTACATATTTTAGAAGATAAAGAGTTGTATTTTCCCAGACATCCCATTTTAAGATCACTTTAAAATATTAGAATTTTGATGATCAACATCAATTAACAGTAGATTGAATTTTTAATTAAGGTATAAGTTTCTATTTTCAATAAGGTCTAGTGAAAAGTTTAAATTACTATTTAAATTTTTAAAAAATGCCATAACATGTATTGTTATCATTAGATGTTTCTTTAAGAAACTTAATCTATTCAAGATCTAAAATTTTAGTGTCTGTTCATAGTGACACCTAAAGCAAAACAATGACAACCTTAGATGATTCTAATGAACAAACTTAAACCCATAAAAACTCATTGCCTACAAGTCAATTCTCACTCATAGCAACCATACAGGACAGAGTAGAACTGCCCCATAGGACTTCCAAGGCTGTAACCTTTACAGAAGCAAACTGCCACATTTTTCTCACATGGAGCAGCTAGTGGATTCAAACTGCTGACCCCTCCATTAGCAGTGAAGCCCTTAACCACTGCAACACTGGATCTCCTTATGAACAAACTTAGATGGGGTTAAATTAATTCTAACAAGATTAAGTTTTGTTCAATTAGTTGTTTTTTAATTTATCAAATATTCATTGAACTCCATTATGTGCCAGACCCTTTTTCTAGATGCTGGGAATTCAGCAAATGGATTTTATAATTTTATGATATGAGACATATAATAAGCAAGCAAAAATTGTAAACATTTTTTCATTATTATTATGAGTATTATGAAATAAATAAACAGGTGAGGTTATACTGACTGCTGAAGGTCTATATTTAAGCAAAGATTTAATTGATGAAAAGTTATTTAGACTTTAAGGAACTTAAATGGGTTCCAGTGAGGAACTTGCATGTCACAGTTATCCCACTTGAGGGGTAAGAGAGCTGGGGGTCTTATACATCAAATCCCATGGTTCTGCCTTAGTGGAGGTCAGTGTTAATTCTTCAGGACTTCTTGCCTGTTTCTAAATCAGGCTCTACAAACAAGAGATAGACAATAGGTAAAATGATGCAGCTGGTATTTAGAAGTCACGCTAGTGTGCATTAAAGTGCTAGGGATGACTGGCTAAAGGTAGGGCATGACTAGCAAGCTGCATGAGAACCTTAATATAGATGAAAATGCAGGTTGTGTCAAGGCTAAGAAAGACATATGTAACTAAGAAAATGAAATAATTTCAAGTGTGTACAAATTTTAATAGTAACCATCTAATCATATTTGCTGTGCATATTGTTACGACTAACTTAACAATAATTTTAGTGGTAGGTGAGGGAGTGTGGAAACTGATTTCTTAAGAGCCAAATATGTGTCAGGTACTCTACGGGACAAAATCACTATAACCCTCCGGACTTTATTACCCATAGTAGAAAGAGAAAAAAAATTGAGGCACAGAAGAGCTAACTTTCAATTTTCACATGTCTAGTTCATGATACCACCACTTGCACGGTGGAAAAGATCCATATTCATGCCCATTCCAAAGAAAGGTGATCTAATGGAATGTGTAAATTATCAAACAATATAGTTAATATCATATGCAAATAAAATTATGCTGAAGATAATTCAAAAATAGTTGCAGCAGTGCATCAATAGGGAACTGCCAGAAATTCAAGCAGGATTCAGAAGAGGACGTGGAATGAGAGATATCATTGCTGATATCAGATGGATCTTGGCTGAAAGCAGAGAATATCAGAAAGATGTTTGCCTCTGTCTTATTGACTATGCAAAGGCATTCTGCTTTGTGGATCACAACAAATTATGAATAACATTGTGAACAATAGGAATTCCAGGACACTTAATTGTACTCACGAGCAACCTGTACATAGAACAAGAGGCAGCCATTGATAAAGAACAAGGGGACACTGCATGGTTTAAAATCAGGAAAGGTGTGAGTCAGGGTTGTATGCTTTCACCATACTTACTCAATCTGTATGCTGAACAAAGAATCCAAGAAGCTGGACTATATAAAGGAGAATGTGGCCTGACCTATGCCATGATATATTCAATTGCTTCATATGCATGTGAAAGCTGGACAATACATAAGATGGAAGAATTGATGTTTGAATTATGGTGTTGGTAAAGAGTATTGAATATACCCTGTATATCCAGAAGAATGACCAAGTCTGTCTTGGAAGAATTATAACCAGAATGCTCCTTAGAAGCGAGGATGGTGAGACTCTGTCCGAAGAACTCTGGACATGTTATCAGGTGGTACCAGCCCCTGGAGAAGAACATCAGGCTTGGTAAAGCAGCGGATCATCAAAAAAGAGGAAGATCCTCAGCAAGTTGGATTTGCCCAGTGGCTGCAACACTAAGCTCAACCATAACAACAATTGGGGGGATGGTGCAGGACTGGGCCTTGTTTTGTTTAGCTATATTTAGGGTCCTTATGAGTCAGAATCAACTCAATGACATCTATCAACAACAAGTACATAATAAACATTGATTCTAATGTTTGATTTCCAATAATGTGCAATGCTATACTTGGCACACAGTTACTCCATAACAAAAAGTTCAACATGTATTAATGTTAAAAAGAAAAAAATACATTTCAAATTTTGAATATATTAACTAAAATTATTTCAATAAATACTTCGTAATTTTGAAATACCATTTAATTGCAATGGCATTAAATTCTCCCATGCAATAGCGGTTTAAGATGTTACGTTTTAACCATTTTGTATCCAAATATCATACAGGCTAGAATATTTTGTTCTCTGTCAAGATTCCCATTTGGGGATATCACTTTTTAATGTTTCAGCATACTGTCCAGTGGGAGCTTGTCTTTCTCCAATTCTGAAAAATTACATCTCCCTGAACATCTATGCCAAAAGATGTCCTTCATTTTCAGTTCCAGGGAGCAGCAAAATTCCATGTCCCAGGATATCAATTTTCATGCAAAACTTGAAAGTAAGATAAAGAAAATCCAGTTTTCCCGAGGGATGTATGAAGTAGAGCCTCTATTTCCCCCCATCACCTTCCTGACTTGGAAGCCTCTTTTCTATTTCTCATTCATGTGGTGTTTCCCTTGATTATTTAGGAAAAATATTTGCACCTTGAATATTTTGTGAGTCTCTTGCTGCATAGGTTTTCATCATAATTCTTCCTTTCTATACCTTTAAGACTCTTCATTGTTTCAGACATAAAATAGCTTATATTCTCCTGTATCATCTTGTCTTATCCACAACTCAGCCAAAGTTTGTGCTAGAACAAAATTTCAAATAATACAAAGATAATAAAAGTATTACTATAGTTAACATTTGCCAAGTATTTCCTGTGTGGTAGATACTGCACTGTTTTATATACAGATTATCTGATTTCATCTTATAATATCGGTGTTATTATAGTCCTTATGAAAAATCACAGGAGTATCAAAATCTTATTTCCTTTGCATTAACTTATCATCCAGTACAGTAAAGAAAGTTATGAAAATAATATGTTTGTAATACAAAATTTGGAGAGTAAATCTCAGCTTTATTATACAAATATTATAACTCTATATTGGAAAGAAAATGACACTCAAAACTCTATAAATGGAGAAAGGAGAAACATCATTTAATAACCATGTGCCACATTTCAGATGATTAACATAGGCACAGCTACCTGTTACCTTGATTAATTGTCACAGCAATCATGTAATGCAAGTATCAATATGCCTGTATTACAGAAAATAATCTGAACATCTTAAAGGTTAAATTAACAAAGAAACTTAATTTATGAAAGTTGGTTTGTAACTTTGGATAGTAGAAGGCAGCTGATACATAACTTCAATGTTCTTATTTCATTCTCAGATAATAATAATAATACTAGATGCCAATAGATTTTTTCCTGAAATATGAATAATGAAAATTTGACCATTAAAAGATAAGAAGTGAGATGTACAACTTTGGAACCAATAAGGTTGGGAAGGAAGGATAAAAGCAATCTTACTCTATCTCAGATGAGTGAGCAAGACAAAAAAGAAGAAAAAGAAGGAGAAGAAGGAGGAGGAGAAAGAGAAGAAGTGATTGAAGAAAAGGAGGGAAAAAGATCAAGAAATTTTGTCAAATAGAAAACAGAATAAGATTGCAGGAATAAAAGGAGAAAATGCCTTAACTCATTAGTAATCAAAATGTTTAGGATTAAAAAAATAAAACAATAACAACAAAAACTATATGCTCCTATATGTCTCATATCTGCAATAAAAATGATAAAATAATAAATGGTTATTAAGAATATAAGGAAAAATAATAAATTCAACACCATAGTGGTAATTTATTTGATAGATTGAGGTTAAATACATACACAGAAGATGTGAAAAATGTTTAACCTATCTAATGTGCTTATAATTAACAAGCTTATCTGTATATGTATATTATGTAATGTATATTATGTAGTACTCAGCAGACAGAAAATACACATTTTTGTGAGCAGAAAAAACTTTTATTAATGCCAAAAATAAGAAATAATGAAGTCAAATTTATTTTCTAATAGTATAATAAAATAAGAATTTAAAGGAAAAATATTGCAAAATGCATACAAATTCTGAAGAATTACAATGCTATTGCTAAGTATTAAGTAATATTTCATAAATAATTTATTGTATTTGCCCCCAAAAATTAGGTAAGCATATATTCAGTGCAACATTAAAAACCCAAATGTTTGTCAATATGGGAGAGAGTTAATAAATTATGTCACATCTAGGCTATACAATGAGATGGACTGACACAGTGGCTGCAACAATGGGCTTACACATAGCAACAATTGTGTGCATGGCGCAGGACCTGGCAGTATTTCGTTCTGTTTTACATAGGGTTGCTATGAGTTAGAATCAACTCAATGGCACCTAACAACAACAGGCGATGCAATGAGATCCTATCTATAAAATGCTATTATACTGTTAAAAGCGGTTGTCTAGATGTAAATGAACTGGCTGGGAAAGATCTCTAAAACAAACATGAATAAACTTCTTTCAAGTACAGTGTCGTGTATGTAAAACTTATACACATGGATATAAATATATATATATATATATAGGTTATCAGTAGTAAATACATTGATATAGGATTGGAATAATGCTCAACTACCAGTGTTCATAGTAGTTAGCTCTCAGGAGGGTAGTGGAAGAGAAGCCACTAGAAATAGGGTTTTCACGTTTATCTCAATAGATTTCCACATTGTTTGGACCCCTTACAACAACTATTCAATAACGGAACATGCAAAAAGGATACACAGACACAGAAAACACCTAGATATGTAATTGTCAACTACGAGGTAGAGACTGTCAACACTAGTTGTTATTAAATGGTGTTCATCACCTCTTTTTTGGATATCATACTTTTTTAAAAAACTCTTGACAGTTTCTTTGGGAGAGTATATATTTTTTTCTACCTTTATCACTTTGATTTCTCCTTTTTACTATTCTTGTAACAAATTTAAAAAATCTGACATAATAAATATGTTGCTCACTACTTCACAGTTGTAAAGATGATTCTAAAACATTGTGGAAGTTGAACTATAGTTTCAGCTTCATGTAGGATTGGCAAGAGTTAGAATTGGGTCAGACAAGGCTTGAGAGTAATAAGACAACTCGGTAGTGAGCTAGACTGGGAAGAGATATGTTCTTTAGTTTGGGACAGCGGAGAGTAAAAACTTACTGGGGTATAGACTTGAGCCCAAACGAGAACATTCCAGCCATTAAAGTTGACGAATGTAGCAAGATTGGTATCCCTGCATCACTATGGGATTCTAGAGAGTAGATACCTTTTCAGTATCTCTATGTGCTAGAGAACATTATAAAATATATTCATAAACCTTGAGGCATAATTGGGAAGGATTATGGAGTCCAGGCAGGACTCTCATCACTCATCACTCAGGAAATTACCTGCAGAACAGTTCATGATCTTATCCTTGGTTGATGAATTATAGAATATATAACACAATTTTTACTTCTTCTAAATTCTCTACTGAGTGTTCCTGGACCACAGAGACACTTGTATTAGCTGTGGCCTCACAGAGGAAATGTTTTTCTTTTTCTCCTTTAACTCTCCTTCGTTTTCACTTACTAGACTTGGAAATTCTCATTAAGATTCTAATTTTAGGAATTCACCTAAGTTAACAGTTAACGTTGTAAGCAAAAATTTCATGTTCACCATCTGCAAAAATTTGACTGATAATTTTAGAAAGTTTCTATATGTGTATATTTTATTATGAGTAGGTAGATATTTTTCACTTTTTAACATTTAATTTTACATTTTCAGTCTTATACATGTATACTTGTGAAAAATATATAAATTACTTGCAGAATTTTAACTAAATGTAGAAAAGAACATATAAGTTTTCTTTTACCCAAATATTTCAAACCTAATTTCATGGGAAATAGTTTTTCCAAAATAAAATACAGAGGAAAATTAAATATAATCAAGATTTTGAATGTGGCAATGAATATTGGATTTTTAAGCCCAGAGTGTTTTCTGTCCAGTGGGCTTAGTTCTTATTGAGGACAGTCATAAACAACCTTGAAATATTCTAGCGTGATAACAAGGAGCTGGAGATTAGGTCATTGTGGAATTATAGTTCCCTTGCTTAATGATTGTACAAAATTGCCTGGCAATCGAACAAAGAGAAAGAGGGCGACGTGGTGAATGCAGGCTAATTAAACCAATAATTGCTTCTTGTTGTGTAGCCAGATAATGTGCCCCTGATAATTTTAAATGAAGTCTTGAAGCAGTCTTCTTGAATGAAGTGCTGTGCTGGTTAAAGTTCTACTATATACAATTCTCCTTGTGCTTAGAAGGTGGCCTGCTTCTCAGAGTTCCTTGCATTGCTTGATTAAAAAAAAAAAAAAATCAGTGGCATTATTTCTCAAATTAGATATATTCATGTCATAAAGTATTTAATATTGATATTTTCATTCATTGTAATATATTCATATCATGCAATATGTATAAATTTGGCAATTAACTACCCTAACAGTAGAGAAACTTCCCTGAGTGGCACAAATGATTTGCACTCCACTACTAATCAGAAGATTGGTGGTTCAAACCCACCCGGTGACAATATGTAAGAAAGTCCTGCTGATCTGCTTCTGTAAAGATTAACCATTGTCCTCAAGTCAGTTCTAACTCATAGAGACCCTGTAGGATAGAGTATAACTTCCCCATAGGGTTTCCAAGACTGTAATCTGTATAGAAGCAGATTGCCACATCTTTCTCCCTTGGAGTGGCTGGTGGGTTTGCATTGCCGACCTTTCAGTTAACAGCCAAGCACTTAACCACTGAGAAACCAGGACTCCTTTCTGTAAAAATTACAGCCATGAAAACCTTAGGAATGCAGGTCTTGTCTGTAACACAGGACATCACCATGAGTTGGAATCGACTTGTGGCAACAGGTTTGGTTTTTGGTGTTTAACAGTAGAGATGCCACATTCATATAATTTTCATAGAGGAATTTTGAATATTGAAGTATGTTGATCTCCAAAATACCATTGTATTAACTACAACATATTTTATATTTTGAACTTACATTAGAAAATATTAGCAAAACAAAATTGAGACTTTTATTAAAAATCAAAAAACAAAAATCCAAAACCATTTGCCATCAAATTGATTCCCATTCATGGCAATCCCACGTATGTCAGAGTAGAACTGTTCTCTCTAAGGTTTCCAATGGGTGATTTTTTGGAAGTAGAATCACAAGGCCTTTCATCTGAGGAATCTCTGGGTAGACTAGAACCTCCAGTCTTTTGGATAGCACCAAGCTTGTTAACCATTTGCATGACCCAGTGAACTCTAAAATGGTGGCTTTATATGAATCAGATTTTATTTATCAATTTTATGAATCAGATTTTACTTACTTTATCAGTTTTTATGAATATAGTTCTCATATGAAATAAAGTGAAATGTTCAAAGCATGTTATTATTTGCACATATCCTTCATTTGATCAAATATTTTATCCAAGATTAATATTTTCCTAAGTATCCGGGGCTTCTCAAACTAAGATCTCCCATATTCAGTGATTTAATTTTCTTAATAATTCATATGTAGTTATATTATAAAATATCACATATTTGGATAATAAACATATTTAAATGTCATATGTACTCCAGCACGCCTATCTGTACCACTCTAATTGTGAATATTTCTAATCTATACATGTTTTCTTCTTTCTTCTCTAAATAAACAATGCTGAAATCCATCTATAGTTAGTGTTGACATATAAACACATCATATTATTTTTTCCAACCAATTGAGAAACTTTCTTAGAAAAGCATATAGTAGGATGAGCTCCTATCTTTATTGCTTAGTACAATGCCTAACAGAGCTTCATGTATGTAAAGGCTTAGTAAGTGGTTTGGGGCTATGCTATTTATGTTGATCTGTAAGTTTATATTATTCCATGTGTTACTCTACCATTCTCAGACAACTTTAAAAAAAATCACATTTTTAAAGGCAAAAAAAATGTTAACTGCAATTAATTATATATTTCATCTAAAATATTAAAATAAAGATCTCTATTGAGTGGAATCACCATCTGTCAGTCAGTTTTTCATACTCGGGTGGCTTTTATGTTGCTATGATGCTAGAAACTTATGTCACCGGTATTTCAAATATAGCAGAATTACAAGTTTCAGCAAAGATTTCTAACTAGGAAGACTAGGAAGAAACGCCTGATGATCTACTTACAAAAATTAGCCACTGAAAACCTTATAGATCACAAGAGAACACTGTCCTATTGTTTGCTTTGGAAATGTCATCAGGAAAGATCAGTTGTGGAGGAGGATGTCATATCCACCGAAACAGAGGGCAAGGAAGGGTGAAGGAAACCCTCACTAATATGGATTGGTACAGTAGACACAACATTGGACTCAAAGATACTGGCAATCATGAGGATGACACAGGACTCAGCAATGTTTCACTATATTGTGCATGAGTTGTTGTGATGGTTAAGGTTGTGTATCAACTTGGCTGGGCCATGATTCTCAGTGGTTTGGCAGTTATGATGTAGTTTGGCATTATGTAATAAATGATGTAATCAACTCCATGGTAAGATCTGTTATAAGCAGCCAATCAGTTGAAAGGGAGTTTCCTTGGGGGTATAGCCTGCCTCCAGTATACAAATGGATGTTCATCAAGGCTTTCTTTCTGTATCCTGCATCCGTCTCATGTCTCATCATCATCTGACCTCTGGTTCTTGGGACTTGAGCTAGCAGCTTACTTGATGACTTTGAGGCAGCAGCCTGTCATCTAACCTGCAGATCTTGGGTTAGCCATCGCCTGCTGCTATATGAGCCAGGAGGAGGTTACAGTCTGATGTACACACACACACACAAACACACACTCACGCATATATAAAGGCATATTTGCATCTAGTAGTAAAGAGGGCACTGCTACTCCATGGCATGAGGTGACAATAGAAATATGCAAAGTATCACTACCAGTAGATCAAGCATCGGTGAGAGGTGAGGCTCTGGGTGATCGCATGTTTGATACATTTCTACAATTTTATCAAATGAGAAGTATAAGGAAGATGGTTGGTTGGTGCTGCTTTCATTAGAGAAAGTGGTGAAAGAAAAGAGTTATGCCCAGGGCTTCAGAGTCACAGCTCAAGCACCACATAAACAATTTCAAAGTTGCCACCTGGACCGTGAAAGAAAGCCTTATTTCTTGTAGTAATAAAGATGATGTTGCCAAAAACTAAACCCAGAGTCTTATAATGAGAGTGGCTGAATTACAACAACAATTGAATTCCCAACTTTGAATGGTGTCTGATGTTAAAGTGAGGGCATTGATTGGAAAGAAATGGGATCCTGAAAGTTGAGATGTGGACATATGGGCAGACAATCAGGAAGCTGAGCCCCTAAATTCATCTGAATCCCTCCTGCCAACAGAAACAGCCCTCTCACTCCCATCTGAAGAGATTGCTCCATCTTTGTCTGTTAAGTCACCCTCCCCAGTAAAACTATTAACCTCTCCACATCCATCTGATGAGATTTACCTAGCTGTGTCTGAAGATCCTTTGTCTAAGATATCACCTGGGTTGGTGTCTGAGTCATTGCCTGGGGAAGCCTCTAACTCATTGCCTGGGGTATCATCTGAGGCAGATGACTTACAAAACATTGCTGAATGGTCTCAGAACACATTCCCACCATCCATTTTTGCTTCTAGATCTATAACTAGACTTTAGTCCCAGCGAGCCCTAAAAGGTGAAATACGAAGTGTGACCAAGGAGGAGGTACGCTACACTCCAAAAGAACTGCTTGACTTTTCTAATATGTGCAAACAGAAACCTGGGGAATATGTGTAGGAATGGCTATTAAGGGATAATAGTGCAAAGAATATAAAATTGGATCATCAGTCTGAGTTTACTGATATGGGCCCACTAAGCACAGATTCTTCATTCAATGTTTCAGTTTGAGAGATTAGAAAAGGATCTTATAGTTTATTAGGTTGGGTTGCTGACTCATGGATTACACTGTGGCCTACTCTAAATCAAGTTGAAGTACCAGACCTGCCTTGGTATACTGTAGAAGAAGATATCCAAAGGGTTAGGGAAATTGGCATGTTAGAGTGGATTTATCAAATTAGACTCACAGGCCCACACATGGAGTGCCCAGAGAACACACCTTTTACCACAGTGATAAAGAACAAATTTGTGAAGGCAGCCCCAGCATCCTTGCAGACTTCTGTCATTGATACTTAATGTAAGTTAGATTTGACAGTGGGAACTGCCCTAACTGAATTAAGACACCTAACTACAGTGGGACTGATTGGACCTCATGGTGGTAGGGGCCAAGTGGTGGCACTCAGTAGATGAAAACAAGTGGGTGTGGTTACCGTAATGGACAGCAGAGTCAAAGCAGTAATCGGAATAGTCTGACTCACATGGATTTATAGTGTGGACTTTGTAGTCATGGTGTCCCTAGGAGTGAAATAGATGGGAAATCTATGAAATATTTACGTGGTATGTAAAAGTGGAAGAATTCTAGGTCAAGTGTCCAGCAGTTTAACTCAAATTACCAGAATAGAGAGTCATGTCCCCTCTATCAATTTCCAGACTTGAGACAGTTTACAGACCCACAACTCCTTGATTGAAGGGGAGGCTGGGTCCCCTTGACAAAGGAGCCCATTACACTGCCAAAAATTTATACTGTTAATCTTTCTCCTAGCCTTCCCCAAAGGCATTTATGGCTTTTTATGAGAGTGACTATTCATTGGGGAAAATGAAATAATCAGACTTCTCAAGGATTACTGATACCGGCTCTGAACTGACACTAATTCCAAGAGGCTGAAAACAACACTGTGGCCCACCAGTCAGAGTGGAGGCATATGGAGGTCAGGTTATTAATGGAGTCTTAGCTCAGGGTTGTCTCACAGTGGGGCCATTGTTTCCCCTAACCCATCCTGTAGTGATTTCCCCAGTTCCAGAATGCATAATTGGAATAGATATACTCAGCAACTGGCAGAACTGCCACATTGGATCTCTGACAAGTAGAGTAAGGGCTATTAGGGTAGGAAAACCAAATGGAAGCTATTAGAACTGTCCCTACATAGGAAAATAGTAAACCAAAAGCAATACCGCATTCTGGAGGGATTGCAGAGGTTACTGCCACCATCAAGGACTTGAAGGATGCAGGCTTGGTGATTCCCACCACATCCCCATTCATCTTGCCTATTTGGACTCTGCAAAACTCTCGTTCAAATTTGATGGTGAAATTAGGTCATTTCCAGATAAACAGAAA
>NW_004444211.1:1467844-1496299 GCF_000243295.1 Trichechus manatus latirostris
AAAAAAAAAACAGATATATCTTGGAGAATGACAGTGAATTATCATAAAGTTAACCAGGTGGTGAATACAATTGTAGCTGCTGTTCGAGATGTGATTTCATCCCTTGAGCAAATCAGTACATTTCTTGGTACCTGGTATGCAGCTATTGATCTGGCTATTGACTTTTTCTTGATTCCAGTTTTGAAGGAACACCAGAAGAAGTTTGCCTCCAGCTATCAATTCCAGCAATGCCCCTTAACTGTCATACACTAGGGGTATATCAACTGTCCAGCCCTATGTGATAATTTAGTCCACAGGGACCTTGATCTCCTTCCTTTCCACAAGATGTCACACTAGTTCATTACATTTATGATGTAACATTGACTGGACCTAGTAAGGAAGAAGGGTCAATGACTCTGAACTTATTGGTAAAGCATTTTCATGCTAGAGGAAGGGAAATTAATCTGACAAAAATTCAGACGTCTTCCTCCTTAGTGAAATTTCTAGGGGTCCATTAGTGTGGGGCATGTTGAGAAATTCCTTCCCTACTAAAGGATAAGTTATTGCATCTGGCCCCTCCTACAACTAAAAAGGTGGCACAAAGCCTGGTGGGCCTCTTCAGTTTTTGGAGGCAACATATCCCTCATTTGGGTGTGCTATTCCAGCCTATTTGTCATGTGACTCAAAAAGCTGCTAGTTATAAGTGGGAATCAGAACAAGAGAATGCCATGCAAAAGGTTCAGGCTGCTGTGCAAGCCTTTCTGCCACTTGGGCCATGTCATCTGGCTGATCCAATGGTGCTAGCAGTGTCAGTTGCAGATAGAGATGTTGTTTGGAGTCTTTGGTAGTCCCCAGTTGGTGATTCACAATGCGGACCCTTAGGATTTTGGAGCAAAGGCCTGACATCCTCCGCAGATAACTACTCTCCTTTTGAGAAACAGCTTTTGGCTTATTACTGGCCTTAGTAGATACTGAGCGCTTAACCATGAGACACTACTCACCATACAGCCTGAGTTGTCTATCATGAACTGGGTGTTGTCTGACCCACAGAGTCATAAAGTCGGACGTGAACAGCAGCACTCCATCATTAAATGGAAGTGGTATATATGAGACTGAGCCTGAGCAGGACCTTAAGGCACAAGTAAGTCGCATGAGAAAGTGGCCCAAATATCCATGGTCTCCACTCCTGTTACATTACCAGCCCTCTCCCAGTCTGCACCTACGGCCTCATGGGGAGTTCCTTATGATCAGTTGACTAAGGAAGAGAAAACTCATGCCTGGTTTACAGATGGTTCTGTGCAATATGCAGGCACCACTCGAAAGTGGACAGTGACAGCACTACAACCCCTTTCTGGGACCTCTCTGAAGGAGAGTGGTGAAGAAAGTTCATCCCAATGGGCAAAACGTTGAGCAGTGCACCTGGTTGTTCACTTTGCTTGGAAGGAGAAATGGCCAGATGTGCAATTGTATACTGATTCATGGGCTGTGGCCAATGGTTTGGCTGGATGGTCAGAGACATGGAAAGAACTTGATTGGAAATTTGGTGAAGAGGTATGTGGATAGACTTCTCTGGATGGGCCAAAAGAAGTGAAGATATTTACGTCTCATGTGAATGCTCACCAAAGGATGACTTTGGCAGAGGACAATTTTAACAATCAAGTGGATAGAATGACGCGTTCTATGGAAACCAGTCATTCTCTTTCCCAAATACTCCCTTCATTGCCCAATAGGCTCATAAACAAAGTGGTTTTGGTGTCAGGGATGTAGATTATGCATGGGCTCAGCAACACGGACTTCCAGTCACCAAGGCTGACTTGGCTACAGCTCATGGAATTCACTGATCTTACCATGTTCCCTGACATCTCGAAGCAGCTGGATTGATAGAATGATGGAATGGCCTTCTAAAGACACAATAATGGTCTGAGCTATGTAGCAATACCTTGAAGTGTTGTGGCAGTGTTCTCCAAGAGACTGTATATGCTCTAACCCTGTGTCCAATATATGGTACTGTTTTTCCCATAGCCAGGATTCATGGGTCCCAGAATCAAGGGGTGGAAATGAGAATCCTACCACTCACTATTACCCCTAGTGACCCACTTATAAAGTTTTGCTTCCTGTACCCATGACCCTATGCTATGTGGGTCTAGAGGTGTTAGTTCCAAAGGAAGGAATGCTCCCACCTAGAGACACATCACCGATTCCATTGAACGGGAGTTAAGAACATCACCTGGCCACTTTGGGCTCCACATGCCTCTGGATCAACAGGCAAAGAAGGGAGTTACCATATTGGTTGGTTTGATTGATCCTGATTACCTACAGGAAATCACACTGCTACTACATAATGTAGGTAAAGAAGAGTATGTCTGGAATGCAGGAGATTCCTTAGGGTATCTGTTAGTGATACCATGCCCTGTGATTAAAGTTAATGGAAAACTATAACAGCCCAATTCCAACATGACTACTAATGGTCCAGACTCTTCAGGAATGAAGATTTGGGTCACCCTACCAGGCAGAGAACTACTATCAGCTGAAGTGCTGCTGAGGGTAAAGGGAATACAGAATGGATGGTGGAAGAAAGTAGTTCTAAATACCAGCTATAACTACATGACCAGTTGCAGAAATGAGGACTGTAATTGTTCTGGGTATTTCATCCTTGGATGTATGCATCAAATCGTTTTGTTTTCTTATGAGCTGGAGTTGACTTGATGGCAATGCCTTTGTTTTTTTGGGGGGTTTCACTTATAATATATAAGATGTAAATGGTGTTAGTGAGTTTTCAGTTGTACAAGTGTTAGTTGTATCATGTTAGGCTACAAATACGACTTTGTAATTGTTTGTATTTAGAAATTATGTATGGTTTAAGGAGATGTGTACAGGTGCCAAGCTGACAAAGGGTAGACTGTGACAGTTAAGGTTGTGTGTCAACTTGCTGGGCCATGATTCTCAGTGGTTTCGCAGTTATGATGTAGTTTGGCTGTTATGTAATGATGTCATCAACTCCATGATGAGATCTGCTATGAGCAGCCAATCATCTGAAAGGCAGTTTCATTGTGGGGTGGCCAGCCTCCAGTGCATAAGTGGATGTTCCACCAAGGCTCTTGGTCTGGATCTTGCATTTGGCTTGTTATCATCTGACCTCTGGTTCTTGGGACTTGAGCTAGCAGCTTACCTGCCAGTCTTGGGATTCGTCAGTGTCCACAGTCTGCAAGACAGCAGTCTATCATCTGAACTGCTGATTTGGGGTTCATCATCCCCTGCAGCTACATGAGTCAGGAGAAGCCTACATACAGCCTGACCTCTGACCCACGGACTTGGGACTTGCCAGCCTGTACAACCACAGGAGCCATTTCCTTGTGATAAATCTATCTCTGTCTCTGTGTCCGTGTTTTGATTCTCTAAAGAACCAAGCCTAAGACAGTCACCATAAGTTGGAGTCAACTCGATGGCAGCCATTTATCTATCTATTGAGTAGAAACGTCTGAAAATTTGTTGTTAAATAGAAATAAAGTTATTTTAGGAATGTAAGGAATATACTAGATGATTTAACAACAGCCTTAGCATTCAAATTAGAATCATAAATAAGCAGAGGCCTGTCTCATCGTGAGGGGTTACTGGCAGGCCTGAAAGTGCAACTGTTCTTTCATACACACAGTCAAGCATCTTTTGAGATCTTCCTGTAAACATTTTGTTGCTTTCAGTTTACAAAACATTGTTCCCTGTCTCAATAACTTTGTCTGAATTTTAATACCATACTCATCTAGTTCACTCTACCCCAATGCTCTCTGAGAAACCCAAAATAAAGTTAGTTTCTTTCTATCTATCAAACTTGTTGAGAGACGTTTGAATTTGTAAAACTATTATTTAAAGGATATGCTGAATCTGTAAGGGTAGTACTAACAGAAGTATACATACATATATATAAATATATGTGTTTGTATTTACATTTATATATAAATGTATGTATATGTATATATATGAATATATATATAATATTAAATTACACTATATTATATTATATAAAGCTTACATAGATGTCACTGCTTTTCATGTTTGTCTTCATGTGTGGCAATTTTTCTTACCAGATCAAATGTGGGGGAAAAAAATAAAAACTTATCATATGGATGATAGAACTCTAAAATATTTTTATATAATGTTAGTTTATGTTATTTTTGGTCTCATGTAGAAATTGTATAAAGAGTTTAGAGTTTTAATTTTATTATAAACTTCTCTATTTTGTTATGACAGGAAACTTTGTATCCTTATGCACAAATGATGTTTACATGAGACAAGTATTTTTAAGCATGTTTTAGAGAGTGTTTTCAGACATTTTAATGTAGCATTTTATGAGGCAGAAAAACGCCTACTTAAGAGGAAATCACAACTTTTCTATATACTTATTAACTACATAGGGAATCACGGCCTGCCGTATTTTTACCTAAATAATGCGGTCCTTCTACAATGATTTGCCAACTGCTCTCCACCTCCTTGAGGTATTTTCATAAGCACAATATGCTTTTTTTTTTTAACAGCAACATGTAAAAAAACAATTGACATAGCAGTGTTAATGAAAGCATCTTATGGGGGACGGAAGTGGTTGGCAAATAAACATAGAAGGCACATGTTATTTGTGTAAAAATACTATATTAAAGCTTGAAAACAATTAAATGACATTGTAGATTAGTTTTTATATTTTAGAAATGAGTAAGATTGTATCTAAGTAAAATTATTTAATTATCACATAGATATGGCCTTAATTTTCCTGACTTAATTATATAATGTATCATAATTTTATACTCTTCAATAGATAAGCAATTTTTTTCCCATTTTATGATAGCATCTCACTAATATTATCTAGGTGCTGCACACTCAGCCAGGACCGAAGGCACAAGGCTTGGAATAGCCCATTTTCCTAGCAGAGACTATAATTCAGTCACAGAAAAGTAAGCCTTGCAGAGTGATTCCTCCCAAGGGGAATTTTATCACCTCCACAGCAACGGGAGTCTTAATAGAATAATTATCCTGAAAATTCATGCAAAAGATGTTAAAAAATAACTTATCATTTAAAAAATCCAACTTTTTCCCAATGTGCAAAGCCATTTCAGTCTTTGAAACAGACATACACACATTTATAAGTTGTGAAATAGACTTTCAGGGAGAAATACACTCAATATGCTTGAGTTGGCAGGAAGTCATACAGTGAAAGACAATTTGGCCATAAAGAACTTATTTCTATTTGTTCTCTGTCTTTATACAAATCTCTGATATAAAACCATCTGTTTAAAACTTGTAAAAATCTGCCAATGCATGTAATTCTAAGCATCATAAATTACTTGGATCCTGAAAGACTGGAGTGTTGTGCTGATATAGATGATCTTTGATGATGAATGAACACACAGAAAGACAATGAGTGCCTGATAATGAGTGAATAATTGTATATCATTAGTGTTTTATACACAAATCATCCTACCCTCTCATTTCAATCTAATTTATACAATCATCATTTTGGCTTATAATGGGATGTTTAACATTACCAAAAACACAATAAGTATTGCCCCATTTACTACACAAAAATGCAATATAAAGAAATATTAAGTTTAATGTTAGCAGAAATAAAAAGAATACTATACCTAAGAAAATCAATTTTACCCAGCACATTATTTGGTTAAGTAGTTTTAACATCAACAAAATAGCACATAGTAGATTGATGGTACAATCACAACAAATAACTCAAAGATCAAAACCCACTATTTAAAAAAAAAGGAAATTTCAATATTATATGTACAAAGTAGCATATATTTTGATTCTTAATATGTAATGTAAAAGTCAAAGTGCTTAGTAAAACTCATTATAAAATATGAAGTTAATATATATTTAATAATTCACTTATATAGTTGTCAGATTTTTGACAATCTTAACCATGAAATATAATATGATATCTGATACTAGTAATTAGGGTTTCCGGAAAACTCAAATACCAGTCATAACTTTCATGATAGAAGCACATCCAAATTACTTGAGAGGAAAATTACCATTTCCTGGCTCAAATTCTGTCATCCTTTACTAAGAGGCAGAATTTCCTAGTAATGTCCCACTTGGACACTGGGTTCAATCTTTGCTTTTCCAACTTTTAGTTTAGTTGTGTGCTCTTGAGCTAATCATCCAGACTCTCTATTCTTCACTGGTAAAAGGGACATTGACGAGTCTCATCCTCATAGGGCTATTGGATGAATTAAATGAGTTACTATAAAAATCATTGTTATGCTTACTGTCATTTTATGCTCAAATATATTATAATTGGTTAATTTGTTTCTAGTGGCATAATATTAGATAACTTCTTCTTGGTTTTTAAGGAACCTCCTTCCCACCATCCGAAAATTACAACATAAATACCTCATCTACTGGGGAAGTAGTATATATTTATGAATTTTCAAACATGGTTAAACATAAAACGTGATAGTGCATATGACTTTTTATGTAAAATGTGAAAAATAAGTTTTAATTCCACTTAATTTACTGTAATATAATACCAATCACAAGCATATACTACCTTCCTAATGAAAGAGATCATTACTTGAATAACTTAGGTAAAAAATTCACAACTTTGCTATTAAAAAAGACCTGTGAGAAAAAATTTTTAAATCAATATATTTATTGAAAATTAGTAGTCAGTAATATAATAGAACATATGAAGCAAAAACATCAGTGTGAAAAATGAGTATTAAAGGGACTAAAATTAATGTTACATACATTAAATTATCTAAATATAGTATTTTATAATTATAAAATATATCTTACACTTTATACCAAAGTGGTAAATAGTTATACCCAAAACAAAGTAAAAACCATAAAAAAAATGGAAATTTGGTTTAATAGAATAGATAGATTCCACGAACTCTATCACTCTTTCTATGAAGAATGTCATTGAAATAAAAGAAATTATACAAAGGCAATAAATGTGAATAAGCTCAGGGACATACACGGAATGATTCTATCAGCATGACAGAAATGTTTTGGGATCTCTATAAGATTAATATAAAAGACAAGATCATTTTGATGAAGAAACAATAATGGAATACCATTGTTCAAACCACTTTTGGATATTTAAAAAGAATTCCCAGTAAAATCTTTCAGAAATTCTAAATTTTGAGAAAATAAATGTAAGAAACAAAAGAAGTCCTTCATTTTATCATTCTAGATAATCAGTGTTTAAACCCTTAAGACGGTAGATTGGCTACCTGGGTTTCAATCCTGGCTCTACAATATTCACGACGTTGTCAATGGCAAGTTGGGTATAGCAAAATGAGTGTATTTATACATTGCTGGTAATAACATAAATTCTTATGGCCCTTGGGAGCACATTTATCAGTATCTTTTACATTTGGAATGCTAATATTCTGGCATAGCAATTTTTCTTGAAACATTTTCTAAAAATATATTTACATACAAGAAAATGAGTTCAATTAAATACATTGCGGTACCTCTGTGGAGGCCTGGTTGTACAGTGGTTAAGAGCTAGGGCTGCTAACCAAAAGACTGGCAGTTCGAATCCACCAGCCAGTCCCTGGAAACTCTATAGGGCAGTTCTACTCTGTCCTATAGGGTCACTTGAATTGAAATCCACTTGATAGCAACAGGTTGTCTGTTCTATGTCTTATCAGCAATTAAAAAAAGTGATAATATATATGTTAGTACAGACATGGAAAGATCTACAAGACATAAAGAATGGTAAATACAATTCACAGGAAATTAAATTTTAATACAATGTATAAAAAGATATGAGTAATCTTAACATGAACAAGTAAATTTGCAAATTTATAACGTGGTTTCCTGGCATGAGTATACTTCTGCACTATTAATTTTAAAAGCACATATTCATGTATGAGCTGTGTAATTTATAAAATGGCATGTAACGGGCCTTGGGAAATTACTGCAATGTCTAAAGGAACACATCTACGCTTACAGGATCACACTACCCGTGCTCTAAAGCTGCTGAAAGCTGTTGCTATCTCAGATAGTCACCAAATAAGGAAGCTGATAAACACAGAACTGCCTTGCCTCTGAGATGATATGCACCAGCGAAAGTCATTACTCACATCCAAACTCTATCTCGATTTAACTCAGTTATAAACACTTCTCCTGAAGGTCATATCTGAAATGTCAGCTGCTATGGAACTTTCAGAGTGTAGATTTTAACTTTCTAATCTCTGCATTCCATGAAATCACTCTCAAAGGAGATTAGGATGAAAGTAAGTGAGTAAATCACAGAATCCTCTACAAAAATATTTACCTGAAAATGACTGGGATTTTGACACTCCCGTTTTTGATCTTATTTTGTATTTGAATTTTATTCTGTTCAAATACTTAATACATAACCATGTGTACACTTCAGAACATTCCTTGTTTTCAATACTGTTAAGCAGAACTCAGTTGATAGTGCTTCCTGTGCATGAACCAAAAAGCATAATTTCAATATTTTATATATTATATTGCTTATAAATAAACATATATCTTTACTAGAGAATAAAATGATATGATTGACTACCTTACTCAGAATACTATAAAACAAGTGGTGTAACATTTTATAGAGGCAGCAAAAAGTAAAGTTGTTATTGTATTAATAGATATGGAAATCTGCTAATTTCTTACACCCACAATTGGTAGCTCTCAAATACGAGAATGGAAACTAACTTTTTCTTAGGCAAAATTAAGAAAATAACAAAACCAAAAGAGTTTAGTCTCAACCTAAAGAGTTTGTGATAATTTGCTTTTGTGATAACTGTCCATGAAAAAAGTTTTTAAACAAATGCTATGTGTGACTCTCCATTTCTCCTTTATTCTCATTCTTCACTTAGAATCAGTCAATCAAGACCCATCAGCTATGCTTTAAGTATTTCCCTGTTCTCCCCTTTCCCACTGCTATCACCTTAGTTCAGAACAAGATCATCTATGGTAAGTGGTCTTCAAACACATCAGGGAGTGGTGACATAAAATGAACCATTAATATTTCTAATTGTATTCTGGATTTTTTATCTGCAACTTCTAAGTATGTAGACATAAATAAATATCTAAAAATTAATACATCAGAAGATAAAATTCTGTTCTTTCCACCAACATCTACTCCATCCTTCCAATTCCTCAGACATTGAAGTCTCATTGATTACTCATTTTTTTAGTATCCACCATAACAGCAATTTTTTTTAGCTCTTTCTTTAAAATGTATTTGCAATTCAAACATTTTACAGCAATCACTCTGCTCTGAGCAACCTTGCTCTGTTATCTGGATTATTGTTTCAGTTCCTTCCTGTGCCCCTTGCCTTTCTACTTTCTATTCTCAAAGCAACACAAACTTTTAAAATATGACAAATCTGTGTTATAGCTCATCCCAAATCTCTACAATGGATCTGTTTTTGTAATAGCGAAAACCAAGCTCCATTCACTGTGACCAAAGAGTGACATATTTGTTGTTCTATGGACATGTCAAACTGGTTCCAGTTCTTAGGAGCCTATGTTCCAGCTTTTTCCTCTTCCTGGAAAACTTCACCAATGGACATCAAGTGACTAACTTCTTCATCTCATTCAAGTCTTTCAGCAAATGTCACATTCTCTGTTAACACCCTAAAGACCATATTTATAGTACCATGACCCAACTAAGCAGCATTAACTGGTCCCACTTACTCTGTTTTATGTATTTTTTTTTTTCTTTAGCACTTACTACCTTCCAAATAGGCAAAAGCTTACAGCTGAGTGTACTATATTCCACTGGTTACATAACTAAAACCAGATTATATAATTATTTATACCTGGTGTAAACTATTAATCTATACATACTTCAACAACGAAGACAAGATAGCCCCAGGTGCTTTCAGTGGAGATTCAGGCTTTAAATACCCATTGCTACGGAAGAAGACGGCTACATGTTTCTTCAACAGAGTGGATGGTATGTTTGAACTGCCAACCTTTTGGTTAGCAACTGAGTGCTTTAATTACTGCTTCACCAGGGCTCCTTATTAAATATACAGATTATTAAAATATTATTGTTCAAAGAAGACTCTATCAAGAATCAAGATCTTACAATTTCTTCTTCATGTGGATAATGGTAATCTAAAATGGTTTCGTCTCTTCTACCATCCTCCTCCTATACTTACATTTTCATTTTTTTGAGATACAGTAAAACTTGCAAAAGCCAGTAACTGTGTAAGGCAGAAACCTGCCAGTGAAGGACAACTCAGATATTTTCCGCTGAAACAAACCATAGAAAATTGGTAAGACTGCAACCTGTCAGAGGCGAAAAACTTGCAAAACCCGGAAAAATAAGGCAGTCTTGTCGAGCTTTGGCTCTCACACATTTCACTGTATTTGGTTTTGTTTTCATATTGGGTATATATGTAGATATCTGAATGCTTTAATGATCAATAGGACTTTAATTGACTCACATCTAATTATATTTTTAAGGCTTGGTATGTAATATATGTATGGGTATATATACATTATAATATATGATATCTGTATTATATATGATAATATGTATTATAATATATGTGTATATATACATACATGTGTGTGTGTGTGTGTGTATATATATATATTAGTTTGCCTTCAAATTTGAAGACATTGTTCTATTAGTTTTCAGAATTCAGTGCTGCTGTTGCTAAGTCTGAAATCAATCTGATACTGGTCTGATTTTCTTCCTGTGTTAGTAGGCTGATTTTTTTGTGTTCTTTTATTTTTTTCTTTCTCACCTAAAGGATTTTGGAGTATTTTGATATTTCACCTTGTTTGAATTGTATGTGGATTTGGTTTTGAGATTCAACTCTCTCTGGTATTCTGAACTGCATTCTGTAATGAATAACCGACTACAATCATTTTCCTTTGGGCCAACCCTCTCTCTGCTTTCATCTATTGACTATAGGCTTGGAAGTTCATAGTCAGCCCTCTTATATCAATGGAATGAAGCATATTTTAAAATAAAAAAATACACTTGTACTCATAGAAATGATTATAGCATTCATGATATATAATATTATTTCCTGAACAGCAAATAGAAAATCAAATTAACATAAAGTTTTTCTATCAAAAAAGTGTATTAGTTATAACTGACACTGTTAAACATAGCTATTTATGGTGTAAAATGCAATATGTTAGTTATTGTTAGTGCTATTTGTTAGTAAACTTAAATAACTATCATATACCAAACTAACCTCTAAGTTTGTAATTGTATAAAGCTCACAAAAAGGTGAAAAATTCTATACAATAACAAAAGAGAAGCATAAGACAGCAAAGTAATTATAAAATGGTCAAGAGTAGAGGAGTGGTTTTCTAAGTGATGCAAAATTTCCTGTGAAAAAATAAGAATGAACACCAGATGCATTAAAATCTGATCAATAATTTGGTTTCAGTGATGTGGTGCTAAAACCTATTCATTCCTGACCACTGATTCATTTTTTCCCACAATAAAGCAATTATAGTTGGGGATTATATACTATCTATAGGTCCTGTATTAGTGATATATTATTTTTCCTATAACCACTTTGCAGTTGAATAAAATAGATTGTACTTTAGATTCACCAAGGTCAGATAGTTTTGGATTTGACTCTCTGCTCCACTGCTTAAAACTTGACACCTTGATCTACAGATTAAGTAACTAACTTAACACTCAGGTTTGACATCTTTAAAATGGGGAAAAATAACACCAGTATTGGTGTGTTGCAAAGATGAAATTGCAGGCCATCTATAAAATGCTTGTCATTAAAATACTCAGTACATTTTAGTTCCCTTTTACCTGCTTCCTCTCTGCGTCTGCTGGGCTAATCAAAGAAAAAAAAAAATCTTCTCTGTGATATTTTTTTTTTTGTTTATTAGTTTGATTCTTTTTCTATGTTAAACAGTGTTGCTTACTTTTAGAAAAGAGAAATATGAATTATGTTAGGTTATTAAATAAAGTTTGATATTTATGTGTCTAGTGGCTGGAGTTGCAGGTGTAAATAATTGCAAAAAGCTTCCTGAAGACAGTGAACACTGAAATGTAATAGATATAAGAAGATGATGTTGGCCAGTTAGAATGGGAGACACTATTAGAGCATGTAGTAATAAAATATTTGTATATCCTTGTTGTTACTTTCTTTAATTATTCAAGGAAGTTATGGAAATAAAAATGCTAAATTGACAAGCCAAAGCATTAGTGATCTGATACAAAATATCATGGCAAGGCTTTGAATTACAGGTTTCTTCCTTGTCTCCACACAAACACCACTATTAACTTGAAAGAAATGACCTTAGCTTTTCCTAGTTTAAGCTCCTAGACCTGAAAACTACTTTAAAATTGTCTTCATACTACTGAAGATGTAACTTGCATTTTTTTTCCCTACAAAATAGAACTTTAATGTTATTTAATTGTATAATGTATGAGTTGTTGTTATTGTTAGTTGCCAATCAGTCAGCTCCGATTCATAGCAACCTTATATATAACAGAACAGAAACCAAAAAACTCATTGCCTTCGAGTCGATTCTGACTCATAGGCACCCTATAAGACAGAGTAGAACTGCCCCATAGAATTTCTAAGGAGCACCTGGTGGATTTGAACTGCCGACCTTTTGGTTAGCAGCCATAGAACTTAACCCCTATGCCACCAGGGAGCAAAATGTTGCCTGGTCCTGTACCATCATCTTCCAGCGCTACTTCGGACAATGTTCTGTTGCGATCCATAAGGTTTTCTTTGGCTCATTTTTGGAAGCAGACTGCAAGGCCTTTCTTCCTAGTCTGTCTTAGTCTGGAAGCTCCGCTGAAACCTGTCCACAAGGGATGACTCTGCTTGTATTTAAAACACTGGTGGTGTAGCTTCCAGCATCGCAGCAACGTGAAAGCCATCACAGAATGACAGACAAACTGATAGATGGATGACAGAACATAGGAGTAAGAACTATGAAATTAAAATATAATAATAAAAATAAAATATGGTGGGAGATATGATAGGAACAAACATACACAAACCCCTCCTATGTGCTGGTGACATTACATATATAGTTTCTCTGAGTCATAGGTATTATTATTATCTCCATTTTAACACAAAGGATGGATGCTTCTGAGAACCTCAAAGCCATATAGTTGATAAGATGATGATTGTCTGGCTTTGATTATTTCTACTTCACTCTTCTGTTGATAGTAACTGGCTTGTTAGTTGCCTCCAGGACATATGGGCCTTGGCCTTGAGATATAGCAGGAAAGAAAAATTGGTGTACGGTGATGAAGATGAAAGTACCCTTGTTAGGGTTTGATGGGGCAATATCATGCCATGCTTATTGTGTTACTATAGAAAAAGAAAAAAAAAAGACTCTTTAGTCATGAATCTGTTGATGAAAGCAATATATTGTTAGAATTTTAATATCTAATTTTTGTTTATCTACTCAATATGACTGCAGCCTTTGTAGCCTACAAGTCAAGGGCCAAAAAAATGAAGTTTTAATTGCAAACAAAATGACTTTTATGTTGCAAATCAAATTTTCAAATTTTTTACCTCTTCTTCCTGAATTTCTCAGGAGCACCAACATGCCTAGAGAGATTAAGTGGAGAGAAGAGGTAATGAAATCAGAGAGACAGCTAGGACCAGATCATGTAGGAGCTTGTAGATCATGACCAGACTAGACATTTGCTCTGAAAGTAAGGATTTGCCCTTGGAGGGCTTTTTGGAAGGAAGAAATTTGATTTTTCTTTTAAATCACTCTAACTGCTTTGTGAAGAAGTAAAAATAGAGGGGTGATTTGGCAGAAAAGAAGGAAGACTAGGTTGAGGTAATATCAATCCAAATACAAAATATGATTGTATCTTGGACTATAATTTTGAAAGTGAGGTAGAGAGACATGATTGTATTGGGGATACATAGAGCCAACAGAACTTGCTGATATAGTGAGAAAAACAAGTGAATCCTATTTGAGGCCTACCTTCCAGGTCAATGGTAGTAGAACATATTAGGATAAGAAAACTAAGAAAGAGGCAGGTTTTCAAGGAAATGGAGTTCTGCTTTGGACATATTAAGTTATGACACATATTAGATATCTAATTTGAAATTTCCAGTGAGAAATGTGGAATGAGATAATGGAGTTCATGGGTAAGAGCATGTTTGGGATATAAATTATAGTATAGTATGCAGAAGATTAAAAATATATATATTTAAAGTCATAGAGGGGAATATAAAAGGAAAGAAAACATGAAAAATAAGGTCAAAGATTAAGCCCTGAGTATATTAACATTTATAAGTCAGAAAAAAGAAAAATATACAAAAGAAACTGACACATGGTCAATGAGGTCAAAAGAAAACCGTATGAATTCCTATGATGCCACACAAACAAGATGTTTTAACTGACCCTGAGTCCCTGGCAAAAACTGATCATTTTACTGCCTCTATAGTTTTGCCTTTTCCTAAAAATCATTTGCTTGGAATCATACAGTATGTAGCTTTGTCTGACTGGCTTCCTTCACTTAACAATATGCATCTAAGATTTCTCCTTATCTTTTTTGTCTTGATAGCTCATTTCTTTTTATTGCTGAAAAATACTCCATATATGGATATACCACAGTTTGTTTATCCATTCATCTACTGAAGAATATCTTGGTTGCTTCCATTTTTTGGCAATGATGAATAAAATTGCTATAAACATTCATATGTGGGTTTTTATGTGGACAAATGTTTTGGATAAATACCGAGAAGTGTTATTGCTGGATTGTATGGTAAGCCTATATTTAGCATTGTAAGAAGCTACAAGATTACCTTCCAAAGTGTACTAATTTTTATTCCTACCATGTGATTGACATTTTAACACTAGAATAATAAATTCAAGGAAAAAGAACACTAAGTTCATTTAACGCAATGCAACTCATTAACATCCTATCAGAACTTGAACTTTTAAATACTCCATGGTGCTATGAGACAGTCATTTCTCATTAAAATGTAGATAAGGTTTTCCAATGATAGGTGGCAAACAATTCATAAAAATGAATCTTTTGATGCAAAGATCCATAGAAATACCAGCTAAGTGTAGTGAATGCTAATGTAAGATACATATTTTAGAAAAATTGGTTCCAAAATAATACTTTATTATTATTCTCTAAGTCAAAAGCCACAAGGAAGAAAGTAGGCATCATCTGAAGACTTTTCTAGGACAGTATTGATATTTATGTTATTAGTTCACCTTATTAAGACTCACATTCTTTTTGTTTACCCCAGATATATATTATATGTCACTATTAGAAACTTGGAAACCCTGATGGTGTAGTGGTTAAATACTACGGCTGCTAACCAAAAGGTTGGAGGTTCAAATCCACCAGGCGTTCCTTGGAAACTGTACGGGGCAGTTCTACTCTGTCCTATAGGGTCACTATGAATCGGAATTGACTTGACGGCAATGAGTTTGGTTTATTTTGGATCAGAAACTTTGACAGAGTTCCAGGGTGATTCCCTTCTCAAAGTCCTATTTAATTAATTGGCATTATATAGAGTACAACGTGGACAAGTATAACAACAAGAAACAAATACCAGTGAAGGGGGTTTTTAACTTACTTTAGATTTTACTTGACAAGAGCCTTCTATTTCCTACTAAACACAAAAATAAATAATGGTCAAATATTACTTAAACTAGTTTATTTTTTTATTTCAAACATCTAGGCAGTTGAAAACTCTGCCCCATTTCTTAGTGTGAGGTGGGAGGCAAAAATAAATATTATTTTCTGCCATGCTATAAGAATGTGATTTGGTAATCCCTTCCAGAGTGGTGAAGACAAGATAACTGAAGGTTATGACATACGATTGAAGCTCTTCTCCTTTGGGACACAAATGGTCAACTTTCTATTTTCCCCAACTGAGCCATTACATATAACAAAATATGTGTATGTTTTTTCCCCAGAGAAGAATGCATAAAAATTTAGCCACACATTATGTAATTCCATTTCTTTCTCTTATGGTCATTTGTATAAATCATCTCTTGTGATAGAATAGTCAAGGTCTCTTGTGAGAGAATAGTCACAATCTAGAAATACTGTGACAGGCTATCAATTACGTGTCTTCCCAGGAGGTGAAAAACTCTAAAATCAGCAATGTGGAAAAGCCTTGGATTCAAGGTGGATTGTCTAAGAATAAACAAATATTTGTTGCCTAAGAGTACAATCCCTAGCAACATCAAAATGACTGAACATCATCATGTGGTTGCCAAGGAATCGATCAAAGCAAAATCATTAACACTTTAATCACTTGCTCTTCGCTGAGTTTCGTACTACAGGTAGTGTATGAACCAAAAACTCCCATCATAAAATAACCTTCACCTTCTCTACCTTCTCATCAAATATACTTTTTCCCCTTAACATTACCAAATATCTTGATAAAGTAGTCTATATTTGTAATTCCCACTTCTTTTTTCCCATTCATTTCATCACTCATTATAATTTGACTTTCAACATAGCTTTCTACAAAAAATTCTCTGTAAAAATTCTCCAGTGAAATACGCAAAATTTAAGAAACTGTGTTGGTTCTCATACTTCTGTACTCACTTGCATCATTTCATCCCTATTGAATACCTTCCCATTCTTGAAATGCTTTCTTATTTTAGTTTCCTATTTCCCTTTTTTTACCCCCTCCTCTTTCTTTGATAAATCTTTCTCAGGCTACTTAAAATATTCCTTCCCCTTTGCTTGTTTCTTCAATATTGGTTATGTCTACATTTGTATTATTTTTCTCCAACTATAAGCTTTCTTAAGATCATTTCTTATATCTACTGGCCAGATTACAATAGTCCATCTTTAACTCTTTTTTTTTTTTCATGAAAAGAATTTTGTAAATAGGTGAACCACATCCACACATAAACTAATTGTAAGCTTCTTGTTGAAAAGTTCCTGTCTTGTGCTGCTTATGCCCCAGTGTTTAAGACAATGCACATATAAGCATTTTTGTAGATAGAGGTAGATTAATAGAAAGCTATATTTTTTATCGTTTATCAACTTTCATATTTAGAAACAAAATTTACTGATTCCTTTATTATACTTCACATTGACTGATCTCATAAGGTAAGTATGACCCATTGCCAGAGAGACTAGGAAGTTAAGGATGCAAATACTGATTAAGTAAATCCAAAGAACTACAGATTTTTATTTGAGTAAGAAAAGAAATGATGACACAGGGAAGGTGATGGACAGCAAAAAATAAAATGAAAAATTGGTGCTACAATCAATAGTTTGTAATATCACACTGAGTATTGAATAATTGTAACAGTAGAAGAAGTGGAGGGAGAGAGAGACAAACTAAGGATAATGATCTGAAAATGAGATGATTTCAATTGAGATTAAGGAGATGGAGCAGTTATTGGTAATGACTATATCTAAGATTTGACCATGGAAGAAAGTGGCTTATTAGTGGTAGAACGTAAGATTCCTTGAGGGAAAAAAAAAAAAAAAAGTAACAGAAGTTAGAATTCAAGGTAATTACTACCTGTATGGCTATTGAAAACAAGAACTATTATTATAGGAGTAGTAAAATGAAATCCTCAAGAAATGAGCCAAGCATTTTTGACTAACTTTGTGAGGTATTACAATATTTAATTTGATGACATGAAATTCAAATCTTGGGATTCCTGTTAATGACGGAGAGAAAATCATATAGAAGTTGCAGAGTTTAACAACCACACATCCAGGTCCATTGGGAATGGAAAGGAAAGAAGGCAGAGGAAGAAAATAGCTACCATTTAAGAAGGTTCTAGTAAGAGCAGTGCCTTAAGAGAGAGACTGTTTTCAGTTAGAAAAGGGCTTGAAGGGAATTTTTCAAAAATAAATTGAGGATATATGTAGCTATGGACTAGCCTTGAATTTCAAAGGACACTTTGGAAAGTTTTCAGAAATTGGGAACAGTGCGAGATGGCTTGGAAGAAAAGAAAATATAGTGTCATATTTAGATCAGTGCTCAGGAATGAGGAAAAACCTAGCTGTTTGGATGACTGATGAAAAGAGGAGAAAAGGGCATCATGAAATTAATGCTGATACTGGAAAGAGTTCTAAAAGTTGTGAGCTTTTTGTGGGAAAGAAGGATGGGGACTAGCCAGAAAGGTCTCTTGAAGCTCCACATTTTTCTTATGTATGGTGGCCTAGAACCCTAGGGAGAAGAGGTTTTTGGATTACACTAAGCATAAATATATATTCAAGAAGTAGAGAGACAAGGGCGTTACAGCCTAACCTGGGGTTATCCAACTTTCAAACTATCTGTACCTGTATCTGTGTAGCAGAATATGGCTGAAGAATAGGTACAATGATGAAAATGGTCCCAGTTTAGCTAATTTCATGTGGGTCTTTAATCATTTCCTAGGAATCATTATTCCAGTCCACTGTTCCTATCCCCTAGGTTAGTATTTAGAAACTTCTCTCATTCCCTCAACCTCTAAAATCTTCCCATCATGTTCAGTCTCAGTTGATGAGATCCTAATTTCATTCAGATTACAGAAGCAATCAGAAGAAAATTTACACAGGCTCCCATGAATTTATCCATATACCATCCTGCACTTATGCCAAAATACTCTGCTTATTTTCTGATACTGTTGAGTGACTCTGTACTTTTAGCAAGTCCAAAATCTCCATTGTACACTAGAGTCCTGCCTTACTTAGTCTAGGTTTAAAAAGCAGCAGACCCTGAGACAATAATTTTCATGTAAAGAGCATTTTAAGGAAGGATAGTATAGAGACTATAACTGAAAAATGGGCAGCGATGAAAGGAAGGGATGACCACCAATACAGGGTGCACTGTTAAACCAGAGTTTAGTCATCTACAGAATTTCTAGGAAATGGTGTAAAATACATACTTTAGGAATATTCCATCCAAGGGAATAAGTGAAATTGATACATAAACTATTAAAAAAGTAAATCAGTTGCAACTGAGCCAATTCTAACTCATGACGACCTCATGTATTTCAGAGTAGAACTGTCCTCCCTAGGGTTTTCAATGATTGTGATCTTTTGGAAATAGATCACCAAACCTTTCTTCTGAGGCACCTCTGGGTGGCTTAGGACCACCAACCTTTCAGTTAATAGCCAAGAGCTTAACTGTTTGCCCAACCCAGGGTCTCCCTTAAAATTTCTACCCTTCCCCATCAAGTTCTTTCTGACTTACGGCTACTCTACAGGATAGAGTAGAACTTCCCCACAGGGCTATAATCTGGTGGCACAGTAGTTAAGAGCTATGGCTGCTAACCAAAAGATCGGCAGTTTGAATCCACCAGCTGCTCCTTGGAGACACTATGGGGCAGTTCTACTCTGGCCTACTGTGTTGCTGTGAGTCCGAAACAACTCAACAGCAGAGGGTTTGTTTGTTTATTTGTTTGTTTGTTTTGGAATCTTTACCGAAGCAGACTGACATTTTCCTACCATGGAGGAGCTGGTGGGTTTGAACCTCCAACCCTTGAGTTAGCAGCTGAGTGCTTTGACCACTCAGCCACCTGTCGTTCTTAGGTGCCCTCGAGTCAGTTCTGACTCATAGCGACCCTATATACAACAGAACAAAACACTGTCAGGTCCTGCACTATCCTAACAATCGTTATGCTTGAGCCCATTGTGGCAACCTCCATGTCAATCCATCTCATTGAGGGTCTTCCTCTTTTTTGCTGACCCTCTACTTTACCAAGCCTGATGTCCAAAGTATGTGAAATGTAGTCTCATCATCCTTGCTTCTAAGGAGCACTCTGGTTGTCTTTTTCCAAGACAGATTTGTTCATTCTTTTGGCAGTCCATGGTATATTCAGTATTCTTCACCAACACCACAATTCAAAGGCATCAATTCTTCTTTGGTCTTTCTTACTCATTGTCCAGCTTTCCCAAGCATACAAGGCAATTGAAAACACCATTCTTGGATTAGGTGCACTTTAGTCTTCAAGGTAACATCTTTGCTTTGCAAATACCTTTTTGCACCAACATAAATGGCAACTATACACCTGGGCCTCGCCAGAGGGAATACACAGGAATCAAATCGACTACATCTGTGGAAAGAGACAATGGAAAAGCTCAATATTATCAGCCAGAACAAGGTCAGGGGTCGACTGCAGAACAGAACATCAGTTGCTCATATGCAAGTTCAAGATGAAGCTGAAGAAAATAAGAACAAGTCCACGAGAGCCAAAGTACAACCTTGAGTATATCCCACCTGGATTTAGAGACCGTCTCAAGAATAGACTTGATGCACTGAGCACTAATGACCAAAGACCAGACCAGTTGTGGAATGACATCAAGGACATTATACATGAAGAAAGCTTGAGGTCATGAAAAAGACAGGAAAGAAAGAAAAGACTCTGCCACCTAGCAGGTGTTAATTACCTGGAATTTACAGCCCATTTTAAAGAGCGACTTTCATGGTGCTAGGGAGAAAAAGGGAGGTCTTCAGGCATAGAAATACACATACCGAAAGACGGAAGTTGTTAATTAGAGGCATATAGTTAGGTTGTTCTGATGTATATGGGTGGAGCCCTAACAGAGTCTGCATTGGGTCACTTCTTTTCTTCTACCCTTGTATTCAAGGGAGCAAATATTCCAATAATTCTCTCTCCCTTTTCTTTTTTTCATAAATATTTTTCTTTCTATTGCTTCCCTATTGGCATAAAAACAGGGTGGTATTTCCTTATTCTTAAGGGGGCGGGAGGAAACTTCTGTGGCTTCATTTGCCACCCAGTATCACTCATTCATCTACTTCTCATAGAAAAACTGCTTGAAAAACTTATCTGTCCTTGTAGTTTCAGGAACTCCTTTCTGTTCTGTCTAAACTCCTTCTACTTAGGTTTTTTCCTTGCATGTGTTAAAGTTGACATTGACATACACAGAGCTAAACCCAATGTGCAACTCTCAGTTCTCATCTGACTTGACCCTTCAGTGTTCATTTACAGTTCTTCACTTCCTCCTTCTTGAAATACTTTCTTTACTTGAAGTTCAGGGCACGATATTTTCCTGATTTAACTCCTACCTCACTGGCTGCTACTATCCTGTCTTTGTTGAAGGATTTCATTCCAATTGCAGTGTTAGACTCTGGACCTCTTCTAACTTCTAGCCTTAATTAATTCCTTGGTCATGTTAGGGAATCTTATGACTTTACATATTGGCTGTACACGAATGACTGATTGTTCTTCCCTGGTTTAGACATCTTCATTTTGATGTTTAATAGATATCTTAAACTTAGCCTGTTTGAATTAATCTTCTGATCCCTTCCACACTACACCCCTTCACATACACACCTGCCCCTCATACTTCTACTTCAACCTAAATGATGGCAACTCTCTCTTTCCATGTGCTCAGACCAGAAAACTTGGGGTCATCCTTGACACATTGTTTTCCCTTACATACCGTATCTGATCCATTTAGAAAATCCTATTGGTTCTACAATTAAAATACTTTCAGCACATTTCTACTTCTAATTATTTGCACTGATTTTGCCTTTTTTTTCCAAGTCACCCTTACTTTTTACCTGGTTTAAAGGCAGCCTCCTAACCAGTTTTCCTTCTGTTCCTGCCCTATCTCCCTAAAGCTTATGCAATACCCATGTGTTGCAATGATCCTTTTGAAATAAGTCTTTCTCTACTCAAATACTTTAATGGCTTTCCATTGCATTCACAAGGAAAGATAGACTGTTTGTGACTGTCTGCAACATTCTAGAAGGTTTAGAGTCTGTATTGGCTCTGACATATTTTCCACTCTGTCCCAGTAACTCTGTTCTTTCTCTTCTGAAATATTCCATTCATGTTCTTGTCTCAGAATCTTTGTACTTGATGTTTACTCTGCCTAGAATGTCAGAAGCCATGCTCAGATATCTGCATGACTTCATCTCTCACCTCTTTCAGGTGTTTGCTCAAAGATCATTTTTTCCATGAGATCTTTCCTGACCACCCTACAGAAGTTCAACCTCCCGCTCTGCTTCATGTAGGCTCTCCATCCCTCTTATTCTGTTTAATTCTCTTTACAGAAATTATTGCTATCTAACATTATTGCTATTTAACATACTCTGTATTACACTTTTATTTATTATTGCCCCCTCTTCCCGTACCCCAGAATATACATGTTGCAAGGGTAAAATTTCTATTTTTCTCATCTAGCAGTGTGTGGCACATGGTAAGCATGCCAAAAATGTTGGTTCTGTGAATAATAAAATTAATGAATAAAAACTAGTGAGACACTCTGATTGATAGCTAAGCCTATACGGTCAATGAGTCTAAACATAATACCATCCCTTTAAAGAGTCTAAGTGCAATGTCTTAATCTGGGAGCACAAGTAGTAAAGATTAGAAGAAGAAATGTTATTTGTATTTACATTTTTATTGATAATTTTATACACTGCAAAAATTACGCAAGTCCCAGTGCACCCAAAAGGTATACACATGTTTAGTAACACCAGAAATGAGTTTGCTTTGTTACTTCCCACATTAGTTTTGTCTTCTTTAGAGAGAAATAATTGCGAAATGCTTGACAGCTCTTTTCACATGTTACCAGTTTTAGTTCAAAATACATTTTTTTTATTTCTGGTATTTTAGTTCAGGTGCTCTGAGAAAGATACCTAGATGGAACTAAACATATGAAAAATTTATGAAGGGTAAGATCTGTGAGAGAAATCAGGGAAGGAGCCTGGGAAAGCTGGAGAGCCATGAGGCCACAGTGCAAGTCAGATTCCAAGTGAAGGAGAGAAGGAAAGAAGAAGATTGATGGAAGTATTTTAGAGGGTCGTGCAGATCTAGGATAAGTTCAGCCACTCTATCAGGGAGTCATAAGCCAAAGTCACCTGCCAGAGGAGTCCCCCTTCTTTCAGGAACAGCCTTGCCTCAGTATCTCAAGCATTGAATGAGAGCATCCCTGGGAAATGTGGCCTCAGCCCTCAATACAAACATAGATTTAGAGTGCAGAGAAGTACCCTTGATCAATTAACTTAGTTGCAGTCAGAAATCTGAGAAGTGCATTCACATGACCACCAAATCTGGAAAAAAACTCGTAGATTATGGTATACGGTCTTACAGAAAGCCTCATTTATCTTCACTACTTAAGAACAAGACAACTGTAATAAAAACATAACCTCCTACATATGCAGCAATTAGCTTTACAATAGTCAAATAGATTATACTTTGTGAATGTGTAAGTTCTTCCCTGGTTGCCTTTTATCTTTATGTGTTTTCTAGAATGTGACCACATGCAGGCTAAGTAGTGAAATATTTTGAGATACTCTTTGAAATTCCTTGGTCATTCTTGTTTGCAAGAAAACAGTGTAAACTGTCCCAAGATATGCCAATGTGATAGAAAATTGTGGAGGCAGGTATACCTTTAAACTGGGGAATCTCTTTGCCTTAAAAAATATATATATTTATATGTATATTTAAACAGGAGCCCTGGTGGCGCAGTGGTTAAGAGCTTGTCTGCTAACCCAAAGGTCGGAAGTTCAGATCCACCAGCCACTTCTTGGAATCCCTACGGGGCAATTCTACTCTGTCCTGTAGGGTCGCTATCACTTGAAATTGACTCCAGGGCAACAGGTTTTTGGTATATTGTACACAGGATTTTAAAAAATAATTTTAATTCCAGAGCTTTTTCTATCCTCCTTAAAGAGATATTTTATAAATAAGGTAAAATATTAGTCTAAATGATTATACACTAATAGTGTTTCAGTTTTTAAAAAAATGGGTGTGACTCTGAGTTCTCTAGTTCATAAGCATATTTTCCATTTGCCTTCATTGAATTGACTTTGACATTTCATACAATGTGCTGTATAGTTGTGTTGAATTAACATTTATAAGTTCCCGCCCTTTAAAAATATAAATGTACTGACAAGGAAGACTACTTCAAGTGGGGAAGGGAAAATTGATAGCTTGCTAATAATATTTTTTGTACTAAAGCACTGACCTGAATTTATATCCTTTATAAAGTAGCTAAAATTTGCTCTGCCCGTAGGAACAGCTAGTATAAACCTTTGCAATGCTATTCACCTGTGTAGAATCTTAGAGACTTTGAATTATACTGCTTCACAGTGGCTATATTTAACCGCCTTCTCAAGAATGAACTATGCTATTTCTTATAAGAACACCTGAATTCTGCTTAGAGGATAAATGAAAACAACAGAAGGCAGCTTTTGTCAGCACACAGTACTTAGCTTATGAAAAACAAAAGAGAATTTCTAAGAAAAAAATCTGTATTTTGTAATTTCACTCAACCAATATTTTCATATTAAGTATATACAATACGGGCTGGCACCTACATTTGCATTATGCAGAATCATTATTGCCTTGTAAATTAGTTATTTAAGTAACAAAAACCTTAAGTGTTTTATGTATTTGGAATTAAAGCTTGCAAAAATACCTTTGAAATAACTAAAGTTCTAGGCTTCTCCTTCCAGCTCTGTAGAATGTGAATGAACTTGTCATCTTTTCGGTGTCTTATGGATGCTAATAAAGGACCTGGGTGGTGCAAATGATTTGCTCTCGTGTACTAACCTAAAGCTTGGCTGTTTGAACCCACTCAGTGGTACTTTGGAAGAAAGGTCAGGCGATCTGCTTCTGTAAAGATTGTTGTTGTTTTTAAGTGCTGTCAAGTCAATTTTCAACTCATAGTAACCCCATGTGACAGAGTAGAACTGTTCCATAATGCTTTCTAGGCTGTAATCTTTACAGGCATATATTGCCAGGTCTTTCTTTTGTGGAGCAACTAGGTGGGTTCGAGCCACCAACCTTTCAGTTAGCAGCCAAGTGCTTAACTGTTGTGCCTCAAGGGCTTCGTAAATATTAGAACCAAGACAAATCTATGGAACAGTTCTACTCTGTCATTCATGGGGTCTCCGTGAGTTGGCACCCAACTTGACGGCAGCTAACGACAACAAATCTTATCTTCTGTTCTGTAACACATGGGGTAGCCATGAATTGGAATAATTCCATGGCAACAGGTTTTCTGGTTTTTCTTTTTTGTGTGTGTGTAGATGCTAATTTGCGTCTATTAAAACAAATCCATAGGCCTGAATGTTCATTTACATTGAAATTTCATGCATTGTTTTCATTTTCTTTCTTTCTATGGTAAAGTCTCAACTTGCAATGGACTTCCCACTGATAAAAGTACCAAATTGCCGAGGAAATTTCTCTGCTGGCATCCATTTTTTTTTCTTGTCAACAAGTATAGAAAAGTAGCACCATGCTATAATTTAGTAAGTTCTTGTCTAATTAAAAAAAAAAAAAATCATTAAATTTAATTTTTAATAAACTCTAGATTTTAACATTCATAGAAAAGTCTTGTTTTAATATATCATTGTTAAACTATTTACCAATAAAATTAAGTAGTCTTTTTTTCTGGTTAGGTTTGTTTTTCCTGTATAGTAAATCTATCCCTATAATTACCATTCTGTATAAGTGAGTATTCAGGGATTTTAGCAAATCAGGGTAGTCATTACAAGGAAACATCAAGCGCAGTATCTGGGTCAGTTGGCTTGCGTTTATAGGCAGTGTTTTGCCTAAGGATAGCACTATGCACAGGTCTGTTGACAAGATTTCTGTGGGTGCCATCTTTATGCTCACTCTCATTCAATATGCACACAAAAATAATCTAACAGTAATACACAGACATGCAAATAATTTTGCTTCATGTTCATAGAGTAACATTTAGTACATACTGAGCAAGATGCCCTGAGTAAATACATATTTAAATTTCTCTTATTTCATTATTCCACTGTTTACACCCAAAACATTCATAGGAAGATTTTAAACTCTTTCATTATTTCAGATTCCAGAAGTACAGTGCAAAGAATGAGAAATTAAATAAAACACTTTGTAGCGTAATCATGATTAGCACAATCTATGACTGATGTAAGGAGCCCTAGTGGTGCAATAGTTAAGCTTTGAACTCTTAACCTAAAGGTCAGTGGTTCAAACCCATCATCTCCTCCGCGGAGACAGATGTGGCAGTTTGCTTCAGTAAAGGTTACACTCTTGGAAACCTCTTGGGGAAGTTCTAGTCTGTTCTATAGGGTCACGATGAGTCAGAATTGACTTGATGACAATGTTTTCATTTTTATTTATTTATTTTTATGAGTGATATGCTTTAATAAAAAAATATAATTTGGAAGCAAAGTAACATTAACTGAGAGTTTAATATGTACCAGGTACTGAGCTGGTCCCTCAGCATCCCATTAATCCTCATCAAAAATCACAGACATCCATCTTACACTACAGTAGTTCACCAATAAAAATAACTACTCAAAGATTATCTGTTTATTTATGTATTATTTCATGATTATTTTGTACTCTGTTAAATATACCTAAAAGTCTTATATAATAATAATAATAATAAAGCAAGACTGAAAATTAAAATTTTGTATGTATATATCATCATCTATAAATATATCATCATAGATGCAGACATATCTAAAATTTGGCTAATGCTTTTGTTAGAGAACTGTTGGGTTACAAGTATGAAGGATACTTCTTAGGTAAAATATGCCACGGAATCTAAATTATACAAATAAAATGAGCCCCCAATAATAAATAAATTTGGACTTTTTAAGCTGTAAATAACTCTGTCCAATAATAAATCTTGTTTCCTAAACAAGATTATAAAAGCTGATAGCATTATATAAAACATGGCCTAGTTACTGAATATTCTAGTTGATTAATCTGTTTTGAACAGCCTTTTTCTAACATAAAATATACCAACGCAGTTTAAATACGCAAGTCTAGAATAAAGATAAACATTGCATATATTCAAGAGCAAGTATAACCATCCAACATTGATTATTTATATTACAGTTTTAGTGTTTAGTATTCTACTTTATAAATTGAGAAAATAAATTAGCCTTAATGTGGTAATGAGTTATTTTAATAATAACATTAGAAATCACATGACCCTGAATAAAATGATGGTGGCAACGTAACTAATGCTGGAAATTGGGTAAGAAAACTAGTACAAGTGGCGAACTGTTATGTAATATAGTTTTAAAATTGCTGAATATTTATTCGATTCATTTATTCATTCATTCATTTATACTTTCGAGAAGCGCAGTTCTACTCTGCACACATGAGGCTACCATGAATCAGAATTAACTCCATAGCAACTAACAACAACACCTACGTGACATGCTGATTTCTAGGTACTGAGGATAGAGTAGTTATCAAAACAGATAGTCTCTGTTCTTATCATTTCACAGAGCATACATTCTAGTTGGAGTCAGGTGTGGGAATAAAAATAAATAAGCATGTAAATAATGAATATGTCAGACGATAGTCTTTTAAAATAAAATGAAGCAAGGTATTTTAATGGTGAGACTGAACAGGGTCATACCATCTTGCTAGAATCGATTGTTAGGTCTTCAGGGTTTTTGTAAGCTGCTTTAACTTTCAATCATTGGTAGCTTAAAGAAAGCTAAATTGGGGATATTTCACACCATGGAAAATGGAAATTACCGAAACTACAGATCTCCGCTTTCCTCACCTCTACCAGCCTCCAGAAGATATTGTTAAGCATTTATCACTGGGATAGGAAGGATTCATATAGATAGTCTAGAATAAAAATACTGAAGAAAAATGTTCTTTCTCAGTTTGTCTTATAATCATTTTAGTTTCAATACTACCATGTTTGTGTGCATGAATGTACATATATAAATAGTGGGAGGGATCAATATACATTATAGCATAACGGCATAGCAATATTTGATTAAAACCAAGTTCTGAAAGGATTTACAGAGTTTTAATTCCAATTCCTCTGGCTTTTATTACATTATCTTTAAATTTTTTTTTTTAATCTGTGAACTGAGGATATTAATATAACCCACTGAAAAACAGGTAGTAAGGATTCACTGAAACAAAGTAGGTAATGGCAGTAGTGTAAATTGACACCTCAAACAATACAGTCTTATTTTAAACTGAAATTTTTATTTTAAAAATGCTTATGCTAAAACTTTCTAAATTGGAAAATATTTATAAACAGAAATACTACCACATAAATAATTATTTGAATATATTAAGATGTTTAGTTTATAAATTATTCAACTCTATAGAATTGATGTACAAAACCACAAAATATGTTTTTACATATAATGTTTTAAGAATATATTCAAAATTCAGAAAATAGTAAAAAAAGATCTTCTAATCTGGATACATGTTATACTTTAGGTTGTTTATGTGTACATAGACATACTTGCATAAAGTCACACACAACTTTACTATTTACCATATCTTTGCAAGTGATATTTTCCATATTGAATTATTCATAAAATCCTAAGGCTAATTTATACATGAAAGAAAAGAAAAATGTAACTCTTGCTCATAAATCTTTATTTATAGACAGAAATCTAAAAGATTTATAAAGCTACATTATGGCAAGTTTCTATCTTATGATATATTAACTTGCAATCATACCCGTAAGTAGAGAAGTCTTATAATAGTATATAAATCACAGGATATTTGGTTTGATAAAAACCTCTCCGAGGTGATTATATTCACAATGCCTTTTGGGGATGGAGG